>NW_022283253.1:0-5950 GCF_004355925.1 Anarrhichthys ocellatus
TATGTATATATATGTATATATGTATATATATGTATATATGTATATATGTATATATATGTATATATGTATATATATGTATATATGTATATATATGTATATATAGGACAGAGAGTTTTGTCAAAGCAGGGCTGATCCACAGGGAGTCCTGGGGTGTCTGTGGCTGTTCGTCCAATGGGGTCACAGTGTCGATGTTTTATTGATTTTGCATCTAAACATTCCTTGGAGCTTGCTCCTATCTCAAACTCAGATCAGGCCTTTTTTGAACAAGCAGGCCTCAGTCAGATCTCTTTGTTTAAGAGCACATGGTGAAGCCAAGCACATAATCAGATCCCAACACGATGACCTCATTCCTAAAAAGCTCATCATTTGTTTCTTATTTTATGGTTTCGGCACAGTTTGGATTGCCTGTGTTCTCTTGGGAGAGAGGGTTTTGCCCTCTGCTGTGATCACATATCCCAGATATGAAACTTTATCGAGAGCGAATTGCAATTTGGACAGGCTAGCCTTGTGACCATTTGCAGCCAAAATTTTAAGTAGGATAACTGTAATTGTAAATTCTAACCCTCTTCCTGCGAAAACACTACCTAGGCTGAGAACTTGGCCTTGGTGGATGCATCGGCGGCTGAGGAGGAGGAGGAGGAGGAGGACGACTTCTGCGAAGGCGTGGAGACAAGATAATCTGCATGTAATACTTTGTTAAACTATTCTTTGTTGTTAGACCTCCAAACCATCTGTGTGGAAAGAGCTCTATCCATTCAGCTGAATTATTATTAGTGTCTGTTCAATAAATATTTTTTTGATATTTTAAGAGTTTTCTCATCGCGGTTATTTCTCACAGGATCAAAGATTTTTTTTTTGTTTTTTGTAATGTGTGTTAGCTGGTCTGTGCGACCAAACTACTGAGTTAGTTTTAGGAAAGATCGTCATGTGGGTTTAAATAACTACTGAAGTTCCGTTACATTCTGGTTTCACATGGGGCACGAACAGATCGCCGGTTATTGAGAATTAAAAGAATACTTGAAAATTGACTACGTTGGCCTTGAAAATAAAGTCGTAAAAGATAAGTGTCAAAAAGAAAGTCTTTTGATTTGGAATGACCGTCAGAATATTTATTACACACAAGTAACAAGCTATGCGGATGAAGCTGCACGCAAAGAGAGAATAGAGCTACAAGAGGAGCTAACTGCCATGAGGAGGTCGTCCAACAGCTGCACGGATGATTGTTTGTTGAAAAGTTAGTCAATCCCCATAACATATGTGACAGTCATTTTGATTTTTCAATACTGCCACTGAGAGTTGCCTGTTAGATCCGGAGGTTCTCTGGCCCGATACGGGGCTACCTACTGACTCAGCTCTCTATTAAAAGATTGTCAAACTGGTGTTCTGTCGAGGAAACTCGCCTGGCTTCTGCTAACTACCGTTACTCCTGACATCTACCCTGCTTCCACTGGTAACGTGCACTCGGCCGAGGGGCCACCCTGGCCGGGCGCTTCTACCCAGTCGCGTCAATAATGGCAGCTTTCCTCTTTTTGGATCCGGGCTCTTGGTAAATTGCCAGGTTAGGTTTTAACGGCTAGGATTACAACTAAAACCGTAAGGGACTGTTAAGTGGACTGGTCACTAGGATAACCATTAAGAACTCTTGTTGTTAACATACAATCGATTTAACCTTTTACTACCATGAGGAACTTCTACTACTTCAGCAAATGAATTATCTTGAGAAATTTACTTTAAATGCAGATTAGATATTTATTGCAGGATATATTAGCAGGGGCACAGCTACAGTTCACATAAAATAATACTATACTTGATTCGATCAGGTTACAATTTCTTCTTAGGTTATACTCATTAATTTTTCGATGCCGAGGCGGCTCGGTGGAGCTGGATTCACGATGTAATAAAAAGTCCTTTTGGGGTTTTTAGGAGCGAAGGTCCGGCCGAACCTTCGGCTCCTCCTGCGCGGCCAACGAAGTCCGTTCAGCGATCCCTCAGGCTCAGTACAAAGTCTTTAGGGCGGCTGCGTCCATCTGTTGTCCGGTTGTTAAAGTCAAACAGGTGGGAGAGGAAAATCTCCGTCTTTCAATCTTTGTCCTGGAACGGCTGTCTTCTTTCCGTGAACAGAGACGAAGTCCTCCGATGCGGTTGTTGAGCGAGGTCCAGTGTTTCCTCCGTGGAGCACTTAGGTGGCTCCCGCGTTGAATCCCGTCTTGCTATTTGCAAGTTTCTCTTTTTATACCCTTTGAGCTCTCTCACCCCCCTCCTCCCCAACACTCCCTCCCTCGGCATGTGATTTACATGACATCATTGATTATGTGTGTGTGCTGCGAACAACACCCTAACATTCTGTGTGTGGATGCTCTCACTTCCTCAATGTTCGAGCGTGTTTCAGGTTACACCCGTGGATATGTTCGGACATCACCCCAACATCTGTTATGATCTCATCCTTTAAGATCCCCACCTTGCTCTCTTCAGCTCTTTCTACCCATACACAGACTTCACTTTTACTCAGTTACACATACATTATTATTATCAGTTTTCATTTGTTAAATCACTTCATTATTCTTGTTATACATACTTGCTTCAATATGATTAGATTTCATCCTTACTCATTTTATGCTTTGTGTCCCTTTAGCCTACTTTCATATCGAACTGTATTCCTTCATTTAAGGCAGCTTTCCTGGGATCTCAACCCTCTTTTTTGACATGCCAAAGTCAGATATTTAAAAAGTGGACCACCACACCAGTATTAGTCTACTGTTCAATAGCATACATTTCCAAAACAAGGCCTCAAATCTATTCACACTAACTGTAACAGAGCTATCTTAGTAATTTTGATATGATTTAAGGCAGGATGTCGTTTGCATGGTGTTTCTAAGAGTAGAGATATCACTATGTTCAGGTTTGATTATAGTTCATTGTATCATTATAGATCTAACTCGAGAGGTTTTTTGTAAACATAGTGGAAGAAGTAATCTTCCCGTACTGTTACAATATGACCAAAAGCAGACGGAAATTTGCAGATTTTATTTTCACTCACAGAAGAACAACATGGAATCTGAAACTCTATATAATCTACAGACTACAGAATGTGTAGGGTGTTGGAACCTCCTGCACATAGACTTACAAAGGCTGGGGCTTTAGTGACAGATTAACTAACAAGTTACATATATTACAATCAAATTACCAGGTATCTTCTGAATAAAATATATATATTCATATTAAAGTGCCTACATTGGTGCGTACGCCAACAACCCAGTGATGAGCTGAAACATCTTTCCCAAGCAAAGAATATAGATTGAATTTGATTTCAAAAGAGATTTAAAATATATATATATATATATATATGCATCTCCTTTAGCAACACAACCAAATACAACTTGTAAAGGCTGAACTAATTGAATGTGTGCATGACAGGCAGACAGCGCCAAATTAAAATCTTATCAAAGGGTTCGTGCAGTTCTTTTCCAGACTTGACATGAGCCCACAACCTTCAATATATATCCGACAATACTTTGTTCTATTTCAAATCTTTATAAGGAATTCTCACATTTAACAAATTAGAGAGGAGCAATTCTTTTCAGAGGAACCCTAAATACAGTTTTACAATCCTTTTGGCATAAAATCTACCAAAAAGTGAAGTCGTCCCTTCCTATAGTGAATGTTACAGAGTTTATGGTGGAACTATGGTGTTGAGAGGAGCTGTGGGTAAAAGCAGAGGAAGACTCTTGGAAGATTGAGGTGCTAATGGAGCCGCTGTTGTCGTGGATGCTTGCAATGGTGGAGGTCTAGTTGATGCAGTCCATGATGTGGATCTGCAGGGAGTCCAGGTCCGGCAGGATCTCATTGCACTTGGGACAGGCGTGTTCGGGAATATTCCCTTGATGCTGCCAGTCAGTACCTGGGAGGAGTCAGAGACACTGATCACAACCTGGACACATGTCCCAGTTACACTGGACTGAGCTGTCAATCCTGCACTCCCTCTCACACTGTGTGCTACGTTGCAGCAAGTTCCACCAATTTATGGGTTAAACCGTCGAGGTGGTTCAATGAATAGTTCGACATTTTTGGGAATTTCTTTTAATGTTCTTTCTTGCAGAGAGTTGGATCAGAAGATTGATGTCACTTCTCGTGTCTGTACGCTAATTATGAAGCTACAGCCAGTTAGCTTAGCTTAGCATAAATACAGGAAACGGAGGGAAACAGCTAGCCTGGCCCTGTCAAAAAAGCTAAACTAATACGTCTAAACTAATCAGCATGCTGCATCATGTTTGTTTTAAAACTTGTGGCCAAACTGTGGAATTACAATTTTCTGGGTCGGTCACGTGATGCTATTGGGGCCTAAAAATACTTTCCCATAGACTCACATTGTGAAAGAGACTGTTAATGGGCAGATACTTTTCCCCTCCCCCAGTGTGAACACCTATTCAAATCATTTTCAAATGTATTTTTTTGACCAAAAACAATCTCGATTGATAAATAGCCCTACAGGTAAGAGAAGAAATATGTAGTTTTGATTTTGGGATAAACTGTCCCTTTAAGACTATCAGGTAAAAACATGGGATGCAAAATAAAAAGAAAGCACATGTACCTCTTCCGACCAGACTAGCGGCGGCTCCGTGTGGATTTCCTCCCTGTGCCACGTGTCTCTTCTGCATCTCGGTCAGCGAATGCCTGTGGAGAAACACAGTGAGAAAGGGGGATGTCAGACCGCTTCCCAGCAGATCGGTGCAGTTTGTTTGTGGAGTCAAAGCAAAGCAGACCAACCATTGATTTTATTGATTTTAGTGCCTATTCTAAAGCTAAACTACGATAATATAACTGCTGTCCGTGAACTGCCATGACAGCGATCTTCCACGCAACCTGTATAAGCAACATACTGTACATGTATATATTTATGCAAGATCATTCGTTTCACCACACAGGTCCACGTGGCACTGATGATGCAGGATGACATCACCAAAACTGTCCAATGAATGAGTTACCATACAGGCTTACAGTTTGGTTACAGTGTAAAAAGGAACCAGACTAGAACTTAAAGGAGATAATGTGCTGTATTTTTCTATTTTGTTGTTCCTGAACTGAACTACAGGTGTAAAAGCAGACCTGGTCTTCCGTTTGATTCTGTACCTGCCCAGCGAGTCCAGCTCCTCCTGCAGCTGGTTGTTCTGCTTCTTTACGTACTCCAGCTGAGCAGCCAGACGCTCCCTCTCTTCGTGGAGTTTCTCCCTCGCTGCTCGCTCGGCGTAGAAGTCTGAGGAATAGACCTCCGCCTGCGGTACAACAAATAAGCATGAGGGAGACCATGTTGTCATGGGGACGTCTGATACTTCGGTAGTGCAATGACGCTTTCGTTTACTCAACATCGAGAAATCATACACCAACGCTGACCTGAGCCTGGAACACAGATATTGTCTGCAGCTCCTCCTCCTTGCTGAAGATCTCCTGCTTCATTCGATCGATGTGGTTCTGTTTAGCAGCCAGGGCCTCTTCAGCGGCACTCAGACGTTCCTGCAGCTCATCCACCACCTCCTTCTGCACCAGCAGAGACTGAAGACCAGAGGGCAAAAGGTCAAACACGTCTGGCTCCCATTTCTTTCATAACTGCATTAGGTTTGATGGAAATCAGCAGGATTAAATCTGTTGCTAAAGGGACCCCGTCATGCTATTTAAACTGACCTCTCTCTTCTTCTTATCCTCTTTGAGTTCATTGTAGTCTTCAAACAGCTTGGTGTAGGCATCCTTCAGTTGGGCCAGGTTGACCCTGTGAGGGAGAAAGAAAGAGTTACCGGTGAGTAAAAGTGGTTGAGATCCACATAAACACGACCGGTGAGTGTCTCCATATATACAGTATATACACACATGTATACATACACACATGTACACGCATGTATACATACACACGTATACATGTACACGCATGTATACATACACACGTATACATGTACACGCA
>NW_022283254.1:0-5948 GCF_004355925.1 Anarrhichthys ocellatus
ACACACACACACACACACACACACACACACACACACACACACACACACATACACACACACACACACACGTTTGCATATTTGTATCACTCAGAGTTAAAAAACGAATTATATTGTGAAGATTTTTCGATCTTGTGCATATGTAGGACTACCCCTGTAGACAGTCCTCCATAGCTTGCAGCTCTTGTATTTCGTGACAGAGGGGGCCACCGTGAAGGCAGAGGAGTTGTCTGACCTTGGGGATGACGGAGAGGGCCGGGCCTCTGGCACCACTGTGAGAAGGAGAGGAGAGACACACAGACCTCTTATTTCTTCTCATAATGCCAGTCAACATAAATACAACAGTAGGACAGTTTCAGACATTGAAAAGAGTGCGTGTCCTGAAAATGTTCCCTGTACAACTCACTCACCCATTGAAGTGTAGCTGAGCTAATTTGAAGAGTTGTCGACCCAATTCAATACTGTCTTCTCCGTACTGGGAGCCAATAGCTACAGCACTTCTCTCCAGATGGGAGGCTGCATTATTCCAGTCACCTACAGGAACAGCAAAAAAGAAAAAAGCCATAAGAGAACTAGGGGGGGGAGCCGCATTGTCTTCCTGCTGTTTGGTAGAGCGTTTGAGTAGTGGTATCTTGTTGACGAATGTAATAATCACCGAAGTGAGCCATCTCTAGCACTCCATTGAAGCATGTCAAAGCTAATAAAATCCCCAGAGTGCACTGGGTTTTTAGAGACAGCCCTTTCCAAGTGGCAACTTTCCAGGAAGTAACCGTTAACATGCTTAACCAATTGGTAGAGATGTCCGTTAATCGTAAAAGTGCGCCTTAACATACAGAATAGTAGGAGTGTATTAACCACACAGCTCATGCATTATCATTCTCACCCATTGTAGCATATGCTCTGGCTGTTGCATCTTCCAGCTCCCCCTGTACTGGGTGCGTCTCTGCAAGGGTCAGTCCAGGCTGACTCTGGGTCCTTCTTAACAGTCTCAGAGCCTCATCTGAGGGAGGGAGGAGCAGAAGTATAACACGGGGATGTTACAAAGACCTTCTGAACAAATGATAATGATACATTACTGAATCTGCATTCTGTATCAGCATTTGGATGTAGTTTTTCACAAGCACCTGGCTTCTCTCTTTCCATGAGGTCCACAGCCTTCTCCAGGTCGACCTTGATCTCCTGCAGCCTGCGGCTCACTTCAGATAAAGACACGCGATGAGCACAGGATGACTGCGAACATATAAATCCTTTTCCTCCGTGCTCGCTGCTCTTCTGAAAATCAAGATGGAGTTCATTAATAAGTAGTACAATTAATCATGCATGATTGTAAGAAAACATATCAACAAAACCACTAATGAACGCCTACTTTGAGAGATCCTTTGCACTTGCCACACAGGAGTCCAGGCTGAAGACTGCCTCCAACACCCGACCCCTGCTGTCTGCCCTCTGGACCCTCCTCCTCCTCCTCCTGCTGCTGCCGAGTGCAGGCCTCACACCGACACAGGAAATAGTACTGTTCCTGCAGGTGACGCTGCCGTTCTCGGGTTGCCATCCGACTGCTGTGTGGACCTGAGGGAGGGAGGATAACGCCACAAGTAATAACTCACAGAAGAAAAGTAACAGAACAACACCGCTGGAAGCAATGACAGTAATTTCAGTGGAGAGTGATGTCTGGAAGTGCTGCATCAGGGCTGGGTGACAAACAAAATGAAACAGACCATATTTTAACCCAATCCCGGAATCCATCGGCTATCGGTCTGTCTGATAAGCCTCTGGGGGCAAGGGGCTATATTTCTGGGATCACAGTGTAGCCAGCAGGTGTCCGGGCAAAGACTTATTTTCTGTGCACTGCTCGTTGTTTACACTTCATTTGGCAAATTGACATGAGAGACTGGAGTTGGACTTGAGTGTCAACTTGTACGACCAGATTGTTTCACAGGTAGCAAATTTACAAGCTAATTTCACACCAAAAAAATGCAAATTCATCGTCAGACGATAGCCGGTGGGTTCGGAAATTACATTTCGGCCCGTTAACCTGCATTCAGCCAAAGCCCGCTGGAACGTGATTGGCCAATATGACAAGGACTACAAACAGAAACCAGAAATATGTCAGCACCTTAACAATCCTTTCACACTCATAGGAGTTTCTTACCATAGCAGTGCAGGATCTCTTGTCCAGGAGCGATAGCTTTGGATGCTCTGACAGTCACAGTGACTCCGCGGGCTGTGCTTCTGTACTCAGTCACACTCTCACTGAAGTCTGCAGACAGACCGGTTCCAGTGCTGAACAACAGACTGGTGTTGGGACAGCAGGAGTGATTCAGAAGACTGAGAGTTGGGAATATGGCTGTGGCAATGCGGATTTCCCTGCTGGACTGCACTGGTGAGTTTGCTGCTCCTGTAAGATGGAAGAACCAGAAACTAAAAGGTCATTGTGCAACTCAAGAACATTCAAAGCTGAAGATTCAATCATTGGAAAAGCTTGAATTCTTCAATAGACCTTTTCATTGTGCTGCTAGGGCAACAGCTTTGGTCAAATAAATGGTTAATTTACATTTTTAAGCAAAATTCCCCAAATTTACTTGTTCTTGCATCTCAAATGTTTGAATTTTTCTAAGTCTTCTGTGATCAAAGTCAGATTGGTGCATCACTAGAACAAACGGCTTCCATGTTTCTGACTTTGTGACGTACTGTAGTTATGATTTCTTTCATTGTGACAAAACTCAATGTGAAGCAAGCCAACAACACTTGTGAAACCAGTAACCTGTATCTTGCTGCATGAGGATTGCCTGGGCGTTACACCTCAGCTGCAGGATGTGCCTCAGAACTGCACTGCCCAGCGGCCACAGGTTCGAGCTCCAATCTGCGATACCTCCCTCCTTGTCTGGTGATTGTCTGTCTGCCCCTGAGGGTCCACTAAGGTCCCAAGAGGCAGGCGGGGGTCCTGCTTTGCTTAGCTTTAGGAAGAGTGTCGCTACAGTAATCGCACACAGGAAACGCACTTCAGGGCTATGACGATTCAGGTGGTGCTGCAGGTGAAACACGCTCGGGTACGAGTCCCCGTAGTATGAAGTACACGGATCACTGGACTCTGTGTGCTCGTCTCTGATTGGATCCCTGGCCATTTGGATGTTTTTTAACCCCGCCTTTAGAGTTACCCTCAGAGCGAGCTGTGACATCACACCCATCGTCTTCAGATCTGCTCCCAGCGGACACTCCCAGCGGTGGTGTTCCTCCCAGGCGTCTCGCTGACAGGAAGTTGAACAGTACCGGCTGTAGCTACACCCCTCACAGGGCACGGGACACGGTGTTTCCGTCAAACACCTGTGACAGCGCCTGTGCTCCACTCCAAACAACACTCCTCTGTCTGCGTGCTGTCTTCCTCCCTTCCCTTTCACTTCCTCCATCCCTGGTATGAGGACGCAGCTGTACGGCCTGTCATGAAGGATCACCTCCCCAGCTGCTATTCTCTCTGCAGCCACAAGGTGTCGACCTTTCTCCGAGCTGAAGCCAACAGCAGCTTGAGGACAAATCCCAAATGTGAGAAGTCCAACAGATGCCCCTTTTACTCTGTCTGGAGTTTTGTGATTCTCTGAGGCAGGATTGTGATGATCCTCTTTTGCCTTTTGACCTACAGAGAGGTGCTTGAGGCATTGTGTGCGACGGTCCTCTAGTTTGTGTAAAAGACGAGAGGGGTAGCTATTCTTTATAGCTTTGTCAATGTCATCAAGGGACTCCTGAGAGAAAAACAGAAACACCGGAGTGTGAGTCACTACAAAATCTAAGATTGTGAGTAAAACAAACTGACTGACAATTTAATAACTTATTTAAATCAGCATTTTAGCTTTGAGACAGATAAAAACCTAAACCAGAGATGAAGACCTGACAAGATTGAGAAAGTGATGATGAAGCAATTTCTGTGAGACACTCAGTAGTCATTGTTACTAACCACGTAATGGCAGGAGCTTCATTACTGTTGTATTTAAACTTCAAAAGGCCACTGAATAGATTATTATCCGGACACATTCCAGATACTTTGATGTGCTGTTGATACTACATGTGTGGGCCTAAATGACTCTATGGATGAAAACTGAAATGTGTCCAACTTGCTTTTTTTAGAGACGAAGAAATGAATTGGTTGAAACAAAGTTGAGTCAACTAGCCCATAAGAAGGCCAAAAGGCATAATTTAAATGAGGTATCATAGAAGATGAGCCCCTGGTTTCAGAAGAACCTGGACATCTACAATAATATCTTAATGATATTTCATGGGTTCCTGGAGAAAGTTGATGCAGTGAAAACCGGCTAAATTATAGTGAAACATACTGTACGTCCTGTGGGTGAAGAGCTGCTTCCTGACCGCAAAACTAAATGTCTGTCCTCCAATCATACATCACCAGGATGGCCTACTGAAGAATGCACTTTAATGTCAATGATACATGTGAAAAGGTCAAGTTAAAAACAGTTTTCCCATAAATCCTGAGACATTATTATTAAATCACCTATTTATGTGCTCCTGCAAACCATCTGCTATTTCACTTCACAGCATGTTAAGGGTGTGAGGATACCGTTTACATAGAATTAAAACATGATGATTTTCCCCTGCAGGATTCCTGCAATCAAGTGCTGTTGAATTTGATTACACAACGGTGACACAATCCGTTAGATGTCTCCACGCCCGTTTTCAGTCAACAAATAAGAAGCCGCTTTTAATGACACCCCAAGTACAACACTGTCTCATTATGCAACGGGTGAAGATGTTACCATTTTACCTGGTAGCGCTGCAGATGGTAGAGCGCAGCAGAGCGGTTGGCAAAGCACAGAGACAGCTGCTCTGAACCTTGATGAGCAAAACATAAGCCCTGTCATGAGAGGAGACAGAGAAGCTGGTTGTTAGTGCATATTACATAGTGCAAATTATAAACAATTTATACATACAGTACATCTGATTTTCAAACAGTTTACAGCAGGCATGTCCAAAGTCCGGCCCGCGGGCCAATCACGGCCCGAGGTCAGATTTTATATGGCCCGCACCTTCTGTCTTAAAATGCGTTATTTATGGCCCGCCAGCACAGTCTAAACGGAATGAATAAATCATACAAATTCAACATGCAATTCCTCTTTTTACCTCATGGTGGCAGCACCACTCTGTAACTGTCTGGCTGTTTGAAATTGGCTCTGACCCTTGACCTGTCATGTTAAGGCAAGTAAAAAAAGGAAAGTCGATAACGAGGGCCCCCGCTTCCAGGTTTGGTGGAGATCGCAATATTTTTTTCACCGAAAACCGAAACAACTGTGTCTGCCTAATTAGTCATGAGACTGTTGCCTTGTTTAAGGAATATAATGTAAAAAGACACCACGAGACCAAACATGCTAATGCTACAACAAGCTATCAGAGCGACCGAGCTAGAAAAGTGAAGCAACTCCAAGATAACTTGGCCTCACAGCAGCGGTCCTTTTCACATGAAAACATCATCACAGTAAGCTACCAAGTGGCCATGCTAACTGCTAAACATGACAAACCTTTTACGGAAGGTGAGTTTATCAAAGACTGTGTTATGAAAATAGCAGAAAACATAATTGCATCGAGAAGAAGACCGAGTTTGCTAATGTTTGCCTGGCTCGTAACACTGAAGAGCTATCATCACATACTAAGAGACAACTTGATTTGTTTCGTTAGCCTGTTTCATGTGTGTTGAACTTAAATGTGAGACAACTTTTCATTACCCTCACTAAGTCATATTTAAGATTGTCTTGAGGTGAGAATATTTATCAGTTTCTATGTAATTAGCTTTTAGATGGCTTGTTCTTTGTGTTATCTGACTTTCAAGATGTGAAAGAAAGGCAGAATAGTTGTTGAGATGTGTTCACACATGAATGCTTACATTTGGTTACATTGCTATTCGCTGTCATTGAAAATAAAATGATTAAATAACAATGTATGTATAGGCT
>NW_022283255.1:0-5945 GCF_004355925.1 Anarrhichthys ocellatus
AAGGCCATCAGAGGATGACGTCAGTCCTATCCCATAAGCGCACATTAAGTCTCTGCCCATTAAGTTAGTGGGACAGAGGGTCGAAAGTAGAAATGAATGTTTCACTTTAATGTCAGGATCGTGGTCAGTCTGGTCGGAGTGTACACTCGTCATAGGTACAGTAAATTTTTCAGTTACAGTTACCCCAGAGGCCCCCTGTGAATATACAAAACACCCACTCATCTTTTGATGAGGAAAATGTTTATGTTGAATTACAGAGTGAGTAGCCCCAGAATCTACTAAAAATGTTAATTCTTTCCCTTCCACAATAAACTTTATAGTTGGCATATTTTTGTATGACTCTGATGAGAACATTGAATAAGTGTGTGGTTGTGGTGTAGATGCATTCACTTGTTGTTGCTCTAAGTGTGAAATGACACTGAGGAGTATGGATTGTTGTTCTGCAGTGTGCGTGCGAGGAAGCGTGTGTGCGTTGCAGCAAATGTGCGCGTTGTGTGTGCGTACTGAGTCAGTGTGTGTGTGTGTGTACTTCTCTGTTCCGGAGTTGAGAGGGAGTCAGCAGTCTCCTGCCCACGTGCATCGCCTCGCCTCCCCACATCGCGTCAGTCAGAAGTGCCAAATTGTTGATGTAAGTCACCCATCCGTCTCCTCCGTGCTGTCGGCCACGTGGCTGTCGTGATCCGCTGTGTGCATTACGATGTGGGCAATCTCTGAACCAGTGTCCTGTCTCTCCGCAGTGGAAGCATTCGTTGTCTTGCGTCACACGTGAAGCGCCTCTTTGGCGGCCATCTTGGAAACGCCCTCTTCCCTGTCCGTGGTGTTGTCCTCTTCCACGCCCCCTTTGCTGACCCCACCCAAAGTTGTTACGTGGTTGGGTGGGTTGGTTTTGGCCTCCCGTAACTCCTAGCGTCATCTGCTGGACAGCTTGAAGCATCGCAAGCTGAGCTCTTTCTCCAGTTTGTTTGGAGAACTTTTCCTGTCTAGCTTGAGTGTCATTGTGCATTTTGCAGTTGTGTCGTGCGTGTTTTACCACTTCATCAAGTCTTGCGTCCTCCAGGCCAATCACGGAGCGTTCGGTGGCTGTTTTGATGTCTGGCAGCAGCCGGTTCACGAAAGCATTCTTGAGATGTGTTTCCCACACTGACATTGCTGTTTTGTCAGCCGGTTCTTTAATACCATGTTAACTTTTGAGGGGAAAGCTGTTTCTACAGCCTCGCAGACGGCTGTGATGAAAGTGACATATGGACCGTTTTCCATTGCTGTCCAGACAAGCTTGATCTGGCGGGTGTCATGGCCAGCCCCTGTAACTGTGGCCCTGATTATGCTAAAGTCAGTTGGGCCAACATGTTTTACCAGCAATCGATGCACTTCTGGGCCGGTCGGCATAAATTCTTTACAGAATATCAGGAAGTCTTTTGCGAAATCTGCGCCATTCTGGATGCTTGGCAGATGTAGTGAGGCCTGCATAATGTCAGCTTGAGTCCAGGCTCTGAACACGAGACCCAGAGCACCATCAGCGGGTCCTGGAACCTGAATCATGGGCCCCTGGAAAGCTTCGGATGTGTCGAGGTTGAAGACTGGTATGGGTGTGTCGGGGTTGAGCCAGTTGACGACAGCGCCGGCTGCACCCTGCCAGCTATGCGGGTCTGTGTAGGACCATGAGGTGGCAGGTGTCAATGTTGCAGCCGTCAGAGGAGAGACAACCGGGTTGTGGTGAGGTGAGGCTGGACTCTGTCGGAGCTTCTCGTTTGCCAGGCGAGCCTGTTCTTGCTGTTGAGTGTGGAGCCGGGTTGCTGGTCTGCCCACCAGTGGTGCTTCAGCGTGTGGTGGAGGTGGTGGTGGTACGCCATCCTGTGGGGAAGGTCGGTAACACGTGTCCAGGAGGGGGCCGCTCGCTCCTGTGAGACTCGGATACATAGCAGAGGAAGACAATAATGGATTATGTGTGTCTGGAATCAGTTTTTCTTCTTTTAAACACGTCAAAGATTTCATAACTCATTTTCCCACTGTGTCAAACACATCTGGTTTTTCTCTATCATTTCCAAGTCTTTGACTTTGATTTTCTTGCCATTTTTCATCTGTTTTAATTTACCTTCTAAATCCCCTCGTAACATTCTAAACACCCGTCTCCGTGTTTCTGTCGCATCATATCCACTATCGGACCCGAGGGTTCCGTGCTTTTACTCTGCTTACCACCCATATTTCAGGCGTGGACACGTTAACGTTATCTTAAAAACAATATAGTCGTCACCACAAAGCGTAAGTTTCTTTACCGAAGGAAAAAACTATTGCAAAAACCTTATTTGAAGTTCACGTTAAGTTAGTTTATCACGATTCTTATCCTATCAGTTTCGTTAGTAGAATTCACGTATTGGATAATTTAACAACGATCTTACATCAAACCTATAACAATTGTAGTCAAGCGATCTGTGTTACGATCTCAAAATGTTTTTATTCTGAGTTAAATCATCACCGTATAACACAATCCTGTCTGCTACGTAAAAGCGTGTAATAGTGATACGTCAGAAAACGAAAAGGGAGTTTACATGAACCATTCGTAAAACAAAACCACAAACGTCAAAAACAATTGTGTTACCCAAATAATAATGACTACTTGATCATTCATCTGTGTCTGTTAAATTATACGATCTTAGTATAATTTTACAATTACTTTTACAATTAGAATTTTAACTTCCTTACCCGATATTGTAGAAATGAATTCTTTTGTCGTTGGATTCGCGTGCCGTCAATCAGAAACTCCTCGGTTTCCGCCGGCTCTCTCTTCTCTTGTCTAAGGAGGTATTGAGACAGGAAACGTCAGTTATTGAACCTGGAAAGGCCTTTTCTCCGGACGGTCCCCCTGGAGCCTGATGGACGGTCAGCGAACCCTGCCGACAATGCCAAGTTTGTTGTGGAATATTTCTTATGACTAGTCGGGAGAAGAAAGTGAAGGTTTTCAATCAATATAAAGTAAACAGAGTCTTGATGAACGATCAAAGTTTGTAAAGTCAATTTATTTGCTTGCAAGCAAAGAGAACAGTCTCACAGACACATTGCAGTCATCTGTAAGAGTGCTCTGCCTAAACAGTCACAATGCATGGACATTTATGCTCAGACAGCTTCCTGTTATCTGCTTAGCTAACAAGAATACACAAAGGAGAACACAAAAACAGGTCATCCTTCGAGCCTTAGTATACTTCATTTAAGACAGTCAGGAAGGCGCTTTATCTCCTGTTTGCAAATCCCTTTGTTCACAGTTTGCCTTACAATAAACTGTTTAAACACACAGCAGATGCTTCCTTTGAGGCCACTGTGACATTGTTACAATGACTATTGCAGAGACAGAATAGACATTTTTTACCCTCACACATATATGCATGCAAAGGTTTACGCCTTTACAACTTCAGATAATGCGTCATAAAGGAAGTAAAAAGTATTTCAAACAGAGGATCTCTGTTAGTCAAGGCCTCTCTGTGTCTCTGTCTTACAAAGAAAGAAAGTGCACAAGATAACAGATAACAAGACACCTGGATACTAAACTAATTAAAATCATCTACTGAAACTACAGTTTGGTGTCTGCACTTTTAGGACTTATATTCTTTAAACCTTCACATGAGACTATGACATATTTTCCCATTACATTCCACTCTTTTGATTATACAGTAATCACACAATATAGTAAAAATATGTTATAAGGACATTTCAATAACAACAGAAGTATTACCCCAAAATATGATTTTAAAATGCATCATGTGAGATGTCTGAAGAAAAACTGTTTTTGTGAGATAAAGGATCTGTGGTTGTTTTCAGCCAGCAATACAATTCAATAAACACAAAAGAATAAAAAGATAAAAACCAAAAAAAAAAAAAACTGTCTTCCTGAGCATCAAAATCATCATAGGAGTCAGTGTCGCTGTCGAAGTTGTCCGCACAGTCAGATTGAATAATACAGAAATAAAATAAAAACGAAACAAGCAATAATATGAATATAGCTATAATGAAAAAAAAATGCGTTTTTCGTCCTTTTGCAGAGGACCTGACCGTGCTCCTTTCCTTGTGTTTGTTGGCATAAACACATGCCGAGAGGGGCTCTTCCAGACGTCTTTCTTGCGTGGCATCAGCATTGGGACAGTTAACACAGATCACGCAAGCGTCTGTCGGTCAACTGCCCGTTGTGATTCCGTCCGTGATCACTGCATCTCCTCTGTTGGTGGCTCCGT
This sequence comes from Anarrhichthys ocellatus, assembly GCF_004355925.1. Lineage (NCBI taxonomy): Eukaryota > Metazoa > Chordata > Actinopteri > Perciformes > Anarhichadidae > Anarrhichthys > Anarrhichthys ocellatus. The sequence continues at coordinate 4,221 of NW_022283255.1, forward strand.
CTGTCCTTCCTCCCTCGGTGGTGCCTGTTGGCTGACACTTGTTGTAGGTGCGAGCTCACCTGTAGCTTCAGTTGGTGCGTCTCCTGGTTCTGGAACCTTCTTGCAGTGGGACGCGTGGACCCAAGTTGCCCTCTCAGCTACTTTGACAGCCGTCTGAGTGACGAGGAGAACCTGAAATGGACCCAGCCAGCGTCGTGAGTTCCAGTGCTTCCTTCTGAAGTCTTTCACCACCATGAAATCACCAGGTTTCAGCTTGTGGAGAGGTCCTTCAGCTGGCCTCGGGAGAGCGGCAATCACCTGTTGTCTTATGTTAGATTAAGCAGAGGACAATTGTGCACAATATGTTAACATTTCATGTTCGCATAAGGCGGTTGAGGGAAGTGGCGCCCTGGTGCTTCAGTTCCTACATGAGGAGGAAAACCAAACAGTATCTCAAAAGGACTCAGATTGCTTCGTGTTCGTTTTCTCATTCTCATGTACATCAGAACTAGAGGCAGAGCTTTTGTCCAAGGCAGACCTGTGTCAGCACAACATTTTGCTAACTTGGTCTTAAGTGTACCATTTTCTCGTTCCACAGCGCCACCACTGGCTGGATGGTAAGCACAGTGTGTTCTTAAGTCGATACCAAAGTATGCGCTTAGTTCTGTAATGGCCTGATTGACAAAATGAGAACCATTGTCGCTTGATATTTTAGTAGGAAAGCCCCAACGGGGAATGATTTCAGAAATCAGAGCCTTTGCTACCGTTGCAGCAGTTTGTTTACTCGATGGAAAAACTTCAACCCACTTGGACCACATGTCTACCATCACTAGACAGTGTTTCTTACCTTCAGATGGAGATAGCTCAACAAAATCCATCATAATGTGCTCAAAAGGGCGTGTCGGAGGTGGATGTGCAGCCTGGCTGGACACTGCCACGGGCCTGCCTACATTGTGAGTAGAGCAGGTTACACATGCAGAACAGAATTTTTGTGCACATGCTGTGAATCCCCTTGTGAACCATGTCTCATTTAATGCACTCAACATTCCCCCTTTTGACACGTGGTCTAACCCATGTGTCAACTTAGCATAATGGCTGAAATAATGCTTAGGCAGACATGGTTTAGCATCAGGCCCTGACCACAGTCCATCAGTGTATGTGCAACCCGAAGCTGACCACAGCCTACGCTCTTCCGGATAGCATAGCTGTAGCTTCTGCATAGCTGTAAGAGAAGAGGAAGCTGAGACAAATGAGGACATGAGAGCAGGGGAAGTGGGGACAGGAAGTCGAGCAGCAGCTTTTGCAGCATCGTCTGTTCCCAGTCGGTAAGTGCCTCGCATTGTGCAACGAATGGACCCAAATCCCGCCACTGATCCTCGCGTCCTTTTGACAGCGAGATGTGTGGAGCTGAATCTGGAACATCAAACAGTTCTTTCTGTGATGGAGTCAGAGAAACAGATACAGCAGATCTATAAGTAGACCAAAACAGTGGGGAACAGGCAATTGCATCATTGAGGCCTTCAAAAAACTTGTCCTCATAGCAAACATCTTGTCCTCTAGAAATGTGTGAGGTGCAGTGTAGATGTTTGTAGTTCATGCAGTCGGCATGTGGTGAGACACATGCCGACCGCAGAATACTGTGTGACAAAGTCGTTGTGCATCATCAACAGGAAGCCACCATTGATAGGCAAAAAGTGACAGAGGGAGTCTGTATCATTTGATGTACGACTCTACGCCTAAGCACTT
>NW_022283256.1:0-5945 GCF_004355925.1 Anarrhichthys ocellatus
CCAGAGTAGACTAGTAAAATCAGGTCAGAAGTTGTTCAGGATATCTTGGCGTTAAACTGTCAGAACAAAAAGAATCTAGACGAAATAAAAACCAGAGAGAAGCTGAGATTCTTTAAAGAGGTAGAAAGAAACTCACTTTAATCAACTTATAAAAAGGCTCCGAAATCTCTCATAACAAATATAGTACAGCCGCTCAAATACATTCTGTAAAATGACACATTCTCTCTATTTCCATCAGGTTTGAATTTAGACTTAAGGATCTTTTATTTAAATATCAGAACAATTAAAAACAAATATCTGCAGCACGGCACTGATTGGCTTTTTTCTGTGTTTAAGACAATTCAAGACCGTTTTTCAGGACCTGCAGACACTCTGATTAAATTTGGAGAAGTAAAAAAATACTTTTAAAAGAGTTTGTGGAAGATAATTTATTGAAAAAACAGTAAATAAAACTCCCCTGAGCAGCAGCAGCAGGAGGAGGAAGCATGACGTAACCAGAGAAACACTTTGAAACCAGCCGGCCGGTCCTGATTGGTGGTTGTAGTTTGAGACAGATTGTACCGACGTCACATACAGACCAAAGCATTTCCTGTTCTCCACAAACATCAAACAGCAGTTTACATTTTCCAAACAGTAGAAGTGTCAGAGAGAGCTGAGCCTTCATGAAGGAACCGTTCGTTTGTTCTTAAGTGGCACCAACAAGTGATTAAAGATCATTCATCAACAGAGCAGATAGTCCACTATTACATATTTGTAGTTCTGATGAGTTTCTGAAAGTAAACAAGACTCACGAGTCAGCAGCCATGCTAGCAGCTCTGTGAGGCTGTTAGCATCACTGTGCCTGCTTTGAGCTAAATGCTAACCTGCTGCTGTAACATTCACCCGGCTCTCGGTTTAGCGTGCTAGCATGTTGCTATTTACAAATTCACACTAAACACAAAGTACAGCTGAGGATGAAGGTTAGACAGGATGTTAGTTCAGCATTTACGACATTCACGAGGAACACCGGTGGAGTTTAGGAACAACAACCTTTACGATCACTTCTCTGTGAATGAAACCTTTAGAGGGCTCAGGTGGTTTTCAGCGAGTTGTAACGAGACATTTGAGTCGTCGAGAAGACTCACAAAAAACAAACAGGAAAAGGTAAAAGAGGTTTGTGATTGAACTCAAAAATGTGTCGTGTATTCTGAGGAAACAACATCCAAAGAGACTTTTATTTAAACGTTTGTGTCGTAACCATTTGTCCAATAAATTAAACAATCAAAGGCCACTGACGCTCCGTGGTTTGTAGTTCACGCAGCCAGAAAAGAGTTTTCATCGCAGAAGAAACAACCAATGAGCTGCACCAGCACACTGCAAAGCCTCTGGTTGTTCCATCGTTGCGTCTCATTTGAACTGAAGTTGATATAAATTGATAAGTTGATAAATTCCCTCTAAATAAATAAAATCCACATTTATTAGTTATTAATAAAAAGACAACTGCACGCTAAAGTCAACCAAACTGCTGAAAGTCAGAGAGCTGGTCAAAATAACGCTGATATCTCAATCTGTAGTTAGCATCGGCTGAATTTGAGCTAACTGGAGTTAGCGACATCTACTCCAATAGAAACACTAACGACTGAGAAGTACTTTTGGTCTCAATCGACTAACATTTAATGAGTCAATTAGTCATTTTCTTATTTCCAAATAACTTAAGAGCACATCTCTGGTAAACATTTAAAGTGGTGCTTTAGTTTGATTCTTTGTGGAGAAACTTTGCAGATCTGACGATTAAATCGTCAAAGTCGAATGTTAGTCGAATAAGAACCTGAACCGTCACCTTCAGTGACTCTCTACCGGTACAGGTGGTATTAAACAGGCAGGACGGGCTGACGCTAGCTGGTTAGCATGCTAATCTCAGTAGATGTCTCTGCAACACATTACGTAGACGTCAACACTGTAAATCTTCACATTCTCATGATGTTCGTTCATGTTTTGATTGTTTTAAACTAAAATTGCACCTTTAAGGAAAGAAAAAAAGAGGAATTTTTGGGATTGAAAACATCTAAATGTTTAACGTATTGATGGAAGAATTCAAACATGATTTCTTTAAAAGCTTCCCGTTGAGTTTTAGACCTCCAGTAGCGTCATGTGGGTCCTGGTTTTGTTGGTCTTAAGTACCAGGATGTACATTCCCCCCCCCCCCCACCCAGCTGACAGGAAGGAGGTAAAAGATTTAAAGATGGAGCCCAAACATCTTGTGGTCTGAACCTGGTTCTTCTCTCCGGCTCAGAAGTCTCTGCAGAACCCATCTGGACTCTTTGGGTTCTTCACCAGCGCTGTGGTTGGTCGGGCGATTTGATTGACAGCTCGTCAGACGGAGAACTCTGCCCCGCCCCTCCAGCTGCGTCTGGGGAGCAGGGTTGGTAGTTTGAGTCCAGCGAAGGGACTGACCCACAGCAGAGAGGGGCGGCCTCCAAACACTGACCTCAGACCAGCCCAGCGAGTCTGGCGCTCCCACGTGGGCTTCTCGTTCTTCAGACGCTCGATCTCCTGAAACACAGATACACAATAATTTTACACACACACGCAACCGCGCCACACACACATGCGCAACCTCGTTACACACGCACGCAACCAGGTTGCAACCACGTTACACACACACACGCACACACGTTACACACACACACGCGCAACCACGTTACAGACGCACGCGCAACCATGTTACACACACACACAACCTCGTTACACACACACACAGATACACACAACCTTGTTCATATGATAAAACGTCTCATTATTCATAATCCAGTATTAAATGTATGAGTTCCCGTCCTCACCGTCTCGTCGTTGCAGATGGAGTGGAGCTGAGTGCTGAACATCACAGATGTGAAAGTGAAGAAGAGGAGGGCTTCCATGCAGAGGAAGATCATCAGCATCATGGTCACCGGCGGGGAGAAGTCACTGCACTCTGTTCCACAGAAACACAACACCGTGAAGTACAGCTGAGATGAATGGAGTTTAAATCCTCCGTTAGGACTCACCTCTCCACTGGACTCTGACGCAGGTGATGAACTGGTACCCACAGAGAGCCAGAGCGTGACTGGAGATCATAGAGATGTACATCTGTGGAGGAAGAGAAGCAGACCTCTTCACTCTGTGGGTGGGTTAACGCCTCAGAGTCTGAGGGGGTCGAACAGGGAATACTTCTCTCAGGTTCAGCCTGTTGTGTTGCCGAACGTCTAACACGAGTACTAATGAGTATCATCTATGAACAAAACAGCTCTAAACATCGTCTAAACTAGTCTCTCACACACACACACACACACACACACACACGTCACCATTGTTGTTTCCTCAGTCAGCAGATGAAGACTGGCTGGTTCCCGACGTCAAGAAAAGGAAAACATGTCACTGAACCACGCAGCAAAATAACCTTTTTGTTATTTACAACAAACCCGTAAATGTCTCTCACATTTACATTCTACACATGAAGCCTTTTCTCCTACAACATTAGTGTGTATATGCAGGTTCTTTAAACTGGCAAGAGACCGTTTCATTGCCAGATAGTATGAATGTCTTCATGGGTTAGTAAACATAAAAACGAAGAAACAACAGGAACATTTTGATATCGGTTCCTATTCAGTCTCTCTAAACTCTGTGGCTGAGCGCAGACATCTAGTTAACCGAGTATTTATTCAACAGTGACGAGAACATCTGTAGGCCGTCCGTCATTTCACTGTCTGGAGACGGTGGAGCATCTCCAGACTCACGTGTGGCAGCAGAGCTCAGCTTCAGCCTTCAGAACTAAATAATAAAACGACCAGGAGAAGTCGTCTGTCAAAAACTCAAATTATATTACAACACAGATGTAATTATTTCTGAAATTCCAAACTAAAACTGTGTCTAAACACCAGATCTTTACTCTCACTAGTGGAGAGAGATGAAGTGTATTGGATGAAGGACGAGTAATAATAGCTTATGATGGAATGTTTACAACCCTGTCCGTCTAAATGACAAAACCACAACATCTGTAGTTTCCCTTAAATATTTAACGCGAGTGGACGTCTGATTGGTTAGATTGGTTGTAAATGAACTCACAGTGAAGAGGACGAAGAAGCGCTGGTTCTTCTCCCCGACACAGTTGTTGACCCAGGGACAGTGGTGGTCCATCTTACGGATGCAGCGCTTACAGATACTGTAGAAGAAGAAGAGAACATGGAAGTACATGAGCTACAGGAACTCATTTACAGCTTTAACAACACCACAGCGCCCTTGTTTACATCTCTAACAGATGAAACAAGTTTAAGACAAGGAGCCACAGGAGTTTGATTCTTTCCAATCAAAAACAAGATGGTAAACAGATCCTCCGTTTCTTTTTCTTGCTCCCCTTAATTCAAGTCTTCCTCTAACAAACAAAACATTTTCGATATCCAGTCACTTTTGCCATGAATGTAAATATTGAGCTTATAATTAAAGACTAAAATGGAATCATGGATTTAGAGATAAAAAGTTCATCTCTGCTTCATAGCAGGAACATTTTCAATCGTCTCCATTGTTGGTGCTTCTTCTTCTCTCGCCGAGTTTCATATAAATGTCAAAAAAAGACAAAGCCTTCCTTTGCCTGACCTTTGATGCCCTCGTTTTTAAAGCCGACGCGTACAAGAAGTCCAAACAATGGATCCTCGCAGCTCTGTGATATATGGTAGAAAGCTCCAGATAAAGCTTGTAAGTGGACCCTTGAGTTAAAAGGAATTTATTATCCTCACCAAATGTAAACTATGTAATATCTTCATGAACAGAAGAGATTTGTTTTTTGTGTCTTTTCTTCAAACCAGAAGATAAACTATCAGAACAAATACATGATATGAATATAAATAGACATTTAAAGCCTCTTTTGGTTCAGAGTTCAGAGTCTCGTTCTGCTTCAGATTCAGAAAAAAACTCCCAAATCAGTGAAAGGTTGCGACCGTCTGACCTGCAGTGATGAGCCCTCTCTGGTTTGATGCTGCAGCATTTTGGACATTTGTAGATGACCTCTCCGGGCTTCAGCTGCAGACTCTCCATGTACTTCTTAGTGGCGTTTCCTTTAGGAACGGCTCCCTGAGGAGAAGAGAGGAGGAGACTCGATGAAAACATTTCATTATTATATATTTTAAATCAAACTCCTCCAGCTGGCGTCCCGTCAGCTTCCCTCACCGGGTCGGTCAGCATGGTGCGGAGGTGCGAGGCCAGCGCCAGCACCGCCAGGCTGTTGAACAGCACCCCGTTGACCACGGCGTACCAGAAGCTCCTGGAGGGCAGCAGCATGACGAAGGTGACCACGAAGTCGGCGAAGAAGACCAGGAACCAGGTGATGAAGGCGCACACCATGCCGCAGCAGTCCTGGATGAACCAGAGCCGTCGCTCGTCCTCACCGCGGGAACTCCTCTCCAACTCCAACGCCACCGCCGCCTTCTCCTCCTCGTCCTCCTCCTCCCCGTCCAGCAGGGGGCGCTGCGGATCTACGTCCCGCTGCCTGTGGCCCGAGGACATTCTGCCCTGATGGACACGAGCAGGTTAAAGTAAAATAATGATTTCTGTTTAAGTGCTCTTATTCCAGTTGTACAATCGTATATTTTTTGTTTTCTTTCCTATTTATATGAAAGTCTTGCACAATAACATTAAAGTGACGACACATCTCAGAGACGTCCAGCTTGAGTGATGAGGATCTTTACTTACTTAGAAGTTCCTCGAATTTATCTCATCATCTCCTCTCCTCTGTGGAGTCACTTCACATCAGTCACATCGCTGCAGACAGCAGAGACAAAAGGTCAAGAAGTACAAGTATTCAGATCCTTTACTTAACTCAAAGTATCAATACCACACTGTACAAAAGGTGCAATATGTACCTCTGAGATGTAGTGGAGTAAAAAGTACATGTACCTCTGAGATGTAGTACAGTATAAAGTACAATATGTACCTCT
>NW_022283257.1:0-2765 GCF_004355925.1 Anarrhichthys ocellatus
TCTGTCTCTCTCTCTCTCTCTCTCTCTCTCTCTCTCTCTCTCTCTCTCTCTCTCTCTCTCTCTCTCTCTCTCTCTCTCTCTCTCTCTCTCTCTGTCTCTCTGTCTCTCTCTCTGTCTCTGTCGCTCTCTCTCTCTGTTAAACATTATTTATTTTTATGTTGTAAATCATTTGAATTTACTGTTGTTGACATCTTTACGTTTTTTATTTATACTTTTATTCTCTACAATGTTTCCTCACATTATTTCTCAGATGGTTCGCTGATCGTTGAGTTTGCGTAATTTTTTTCGGGCTTTTATTTTGTAGGATCCATTTGTAGACAGACAGGAAATGAGGCTAAAGTGACTTGTTGTTGTTGTTGTTGTTGTTGTTGTTGTTTTCAGACTGCTGCTTCCTGCAGACTTCACCGTGTTCTCCTACAGTCACAATGGATCACTCATCACATCCAGACCACCTGTACAGGTAACACACACACCTACACACACACACACACACCTACACACACACACACACCTACACACACACACACACACAGATACACACACACACACACACACACACACACCTACACACACACACACAGATACACACACACACACACACCTACACACACACACACACCTACACACACACACACACACAGATACACACACACACACACACAGGGAGCTTTTGTTGTGACCAATCAGAGCATCGGAGGATGAACTAGAACAGGAAGCTGCGATCAGGAGAGGAGGAGGAGTCGGTGAAGTCAAACATGAAAAAACCAACTGAAGCAGAAATAAAAGAGTAGAAGAAGAAAAGAGGAGCTCAAAACGATCCTAATAACGACTTCCTCTGCATGTTTCTTTGAGAACATTATTGGTTCTAAAGCTCTATTTTCAGCTTCATCTCAGTAATGATTCAGACACAGATGAGTCATTGAACAACTGTTCAGTCTGTTGGTAACGATATTAATATACAACGTTACATCATAACCAGAAGATCTACACCATGTCACTGCAATGGGTTGTGGGTAATTTAGTTTATAACGTTTTTATGCATTTATTTCTTCACAAACAAGTCTGATAACTATTTCATGATGCTTATTTAAAGTTAATAATAATGAAGTATTAGTTCATATTAGTTAATAAAATAATACTTATGACGCAACTTAAAGCTAAATGTCTCCAAACGTATGAAACTAAACTCGCTTCCTCTGAAACGTCTCAGTGTGTCTGAAGCTCAGCTGTTTATTGAAATAAGATGTTTCCCACAAAGAGATGCATGATGGGACTTCCCTCCTGTGTGTGTGTGTGTGTGTGTGTGTGTGTGTGTGTGTGTGTGTTAGCAGTGCACTGATACTTCCTGCCTCCTGACCTCCTCCACTCTTCTTCTGTGGTGTTTGATGACACGTTAATGATTTACATTTACATTGACTCTACTGGCATCAAATAAATCATATGAACACTGTTGTGTGTGAGAGTGTGATGAGAACAGGAAACGTTGTGGGAAGATGTTGAACACATGATGGAAGATATTTTCATTAAGTTTGTTATTTAGAAGAACATAAAGAGGAAGAAAGAGCGTTGAGGCTGACAGCATGCCTGCATGTATTCATGGTGACTTTAATGAACTAACTAACCAGTGACGGTGTTCTATGACGTTAAAGTACTGCTTCATGAATGGATCTAATCTGAGGAGGAAGTAATCATGAAGGGAAGGCAGTGAGAGTTACAGCAGATAGAAATCTAACAATATGCAAACACGACGTCAACAGAAACACATGAAAACTGTATTAAATCACAAGTTAACTCGTATAATAATATATAGATAAACAGGCTTTCTGCTTCAATGAGCTGGCTGTCTGGTGTGCAACTCATGTCCGCCCCTTGCTGGTGTCTCTGAGGCGCTGCAGGCTGGACTGACCTCTGTGTGTGTGTGTGTGCTGCAGGACCACTGTCACTATCAGGGCTCCGTTCAGGACATGGAGGGTTCTGCTGTTGCTATGAGCATCTGCAACGGCCTCAGGTACACACACACACACAGACACACACACACACACACACACTGAGCCATCTGTGGGGAGAATATAAATAGGAAACTAACTCTGTCCTTGAGAGAGAAGGGAGTGTATATAGTGTGTGTGTGTGTGTGTGTGTGTGTAGGTGACTTTCACCCTGCTGTTTCAATCTGTGTGATAGCTCAGTAATTAATATGGTGGACGTCCAACACACACACACACACACATATAGCTGAACTTTTAAATGACCAGTTTGTCCAAAATCACTCATGTGGTCCTCAGTTTGTGTCTCATGACTTTTAGTTACTCAGATGAAATAAACACCTGAATCATTCAACATGAGATAGTGATGACTAAAAACAAAGATGGTGACAGCAGAAGTGTCCGTGTCTGACGTCACAGTGACTCCGTCCACCTCTGTGTCTCTCTTATATTCTGTCTCACTCTGACTCCGTCTCTCCTCTCTCCAGAGGAGTGTTGCATCTTGCTGACGACAGCTACGGCATCGAGCCGTCAGACTCCTCCCCCGACCAGCACCTGGTCTACCGCCTTCAGGATGTGACATCACAGCCCCGGGGATGTGGCACGCCGCACGATGACCGGCGTGGACATGACAACAACAACGCCACGAAGCACGCTCAGTACAAACCAGAAAAAATCCACCACAGAGGACACAGCAGGGTAGGTTCACACACACACACCTACACACTCACACTCACACATACACACACACATGCACCTACACACTCACACACACACACACAC
>NW_022283257.1:2865-4796 GCF_004355925.1 Anarrhichthys ocellatus
ACTCACACACACACACACTTACACACTCACACATACACACACACTTACACACTCACACACACACACCTACATACACACACACACACACCTACACACTCACACACACCTACACACACACACACACACACACCTACACACTCACACACACCTACACACTCACACACACACACACCTACACACTCACACTCACACATACACACACAACTACACACTCGCACACCTACACACACCTACACACACATACACACACACACACACCTACACACTCACACAGACACACACCTACACACACACACACACACACACACACCTCCATCACACACACACACATACACACATACACCTACACACTCATACACCTACACACTCACGCACACACATACACACACACCTACATATACACACACATACATACACACACACATACACCTACACACACACACCTACACGCTCACAACTCCGACAGATGTAATTCTGTCGGTTCTTTTAAAAGTAACAATGAATTTTAATATTCTAAAGATTCAATGAATGAGTGAAAGAACGGACGATATGTATTAGTGTTATATGATGTGATGTGAGACTAGATATCGCATCATGTCATATTTCATAGGTGTTGTCTTTTCCTGGATTGAAAGACTTCATGACAGTGAAGTGATATTTTCTGAATTTAGACTGTTGTAGTTGCTCTGTTGTTCCTTTTGACCCACTTAGTCATCATATCCACACAGCTGATGACTCATCAATACTCTCACTGTGTAAAGATCCCGTCATGGACTGACTTCTTCTTCTTCTTCTTCTTCTTCTTCTTGTGTTGCAGATGAAGCGAGCTGTTCTCCATCTGACTCACTATGTGGAGCTGCTGCTGGTGGTCGACAACGACCAGGTAACACACACACACACACACAGACAGACACAGACACACACAGACACGTTAATGTTAAAGGAACAGTCCGACATTTCAGGTAAACCCTCTTGTTCTCCAGAGTCACATGCTTCAGATGAACATTCCTTAAATGAGGCCGATATTCAGTAAAGATACATAATAATATAATAAATAGTGCTGGGCAAGTTAACGCATTATTATCATTAATTGACGGCGACAATTATTTTATAGCGCGTTAACGCATTTTTTTATTTTGAAAGTCCGTGGAGGAAGTCTTCAGCAGCCTACGTTGATGCAGCGTGTGAATACAAACTGCAGCCGGTTAGAATACACAGCGTTACAACGAGCACCAGCTGTTGCTCTATGGAGACTACTGGACATTGCTGCGGTCAACTCAGCAGACACTTACATGTTAGTGCACCTATATGCTGAAATTCACGGTCAACGCATTCAAACGGCACAGATCGGGAGCGAGCGAAGGACTTTGAAAGTTAGCGGAAAGATTAACGTGAGACAACATCCGGTTTCTTCAGACAAATATCCGGTTTTCAGAATAAGATGCCAACAAAGTATGAATTATATTCACATTAAGTATAAAACATGCTGCATCTCGTGAGTTAAAGGGAAAATATACATATGATATAAAAATGATATAATATAAGAAATATGAAATATGATCACTGTGTAAAGAGAATACTGCTGTTAAAAACAACCTGATGTGTTTAAAGTGTTTGTAAACCAAATGTTATTCACCTTTAGTTCATATAGCAGTACTTTTAAAATAAAAGTGCGCAATACACTACTTTTTAATTCATTATTGAACTTTGCCATAACAATGAGATTAATCGCAAAAAATCACGATTAAAAATTGAAATCGTTGCCCAGCACTAATAATAAACGATCATGACATCATTGATGTGTTTCTAGTCTCTGATCTGTGGTCATGTTTCATTGTAAACAACCAATCAGAGGAGAGCTCGTAACGTTAGCAGCACCGCCAACGACTAACCAACAGGAGGAGAGCTAGGAGCGTTAGCAGCACCGCTAA
>NW_022283257.1:4806-5889 GCF_004355925.1 Anarrhichthys ocellatus
CGGCTAACCAACAGGAGGAGAGCTAGTAACGTTAGCAGCACCGCTAATGGCTAACCAACAGGAGGTTCACTTCAGTTACATTATGATGCCTTCAGGCTCTGCTCAGTGAACATGAGTACTGGCTGAAGGTACATTATAACGTTATCATGATGTGTTCACATGTCATCTGTAAAATGTAGTTTTGGTGATAAACTTACATAAAACACGTTCAGGACAGAAACAGATGAAACTTGTGACTGATGAAGAGTTCTCAAAATGTTGGAATGTTCCTTTAAATATAAAATAATTATAAAAAGTATTTAATGTTTGTTTTCTTTCCTTTTCTCTTCAGTTTAATTACATGAAGAAGAACGAGACGGCTGTGAGGGACGAGATGGTTCATCTGGCAAACTTCATAGACAGTGTGAGTACACACACACACACACACACATACGCACACACACACATACATACATACATACACATACCACGCTGTAAACATATTAAAGGTACTAATACCACGTTGTAAACATACTGTGTGTGTTCAGATGTACAAACAGCTGAACATTCGTGTGGTCCTCGTGGGTCTGGAGATCTGGACTCAGCAGAACCGGATCAGCACCGACGGAGGAGCCGGAGAGGTGCTGAGTCGCTTCACCCAGTGGAGAGAGAAAGAGCTGGTCCCACGACGCCGCCATGACTCAGCACAACTCATCCTGTTAGTACACACACACACACACACACACACACACACACACACACACAGAAACATGTGGTCAGTGTTGATGATGATGATGAAGATGATGGTGATGATGTCGTTGCAGGAAGAAGAGTTTTGGGGGAACAGCAGGAATGGCCTTCGTCTCCACCGTCTGCTCCAGGAGCCACGGGGGCGGGATCAACGCGGTACGCTGCTGCTTACTGCTCTCTTCCGATTGGCTGACTCTCACCTGTCTGTGTCTTCATAAATGCTGCGTTCAAATCACATAGAAAAGTTAGTGAATTTAAACGTCAGGGGCCACATTGACAAAGGTAACTTGTATTATCTGTCTGTCTGTCTGTCTGTCTGTCTGTCTCTCTCTCTCTCTCTCTCTCTCTCTCTCT
>NW_022283258.1:0-5941 GCF_004355925.1 Anarrhichthys ocellatus
TTATTCTGCTCTTCAATTCTAACAGCATGCTGCAGGGTGTGGTTACCAGCACTTTACCCAGTGCTGCATCCAAAAGGCTCATCAGAAATTGTCACATTTATCCAAAGGTTTTCTCACCTGAACAGATGACACCAGCGTCCTCACTGTGTGCACAGTTGTGTGTCCCAAATCCTCTGTGCTGACACACAGTTAGAGACCTTTCAGTTCCTGAACAGCCAACATCATCAAGCCAGATGTTGCCGGTTCCTTGACCAAAGTGGGCCGACTGAGGAGCACTCAGTGCCGTACCACAGTGCAACTGTCTGCACACTACCTCAGCGTCCTTTAGGTCCCACTCGTCATCACATACTGTTCCCCAGGCACTGTTGTAATAGATTTCAACTCTTCCAGAGCAACGAGTAGACCCAGACCCAACTAATCTGATCTGAGCATCTATCAGAAACACAAGACACAACATAACAAATAACTGTTAAGTTATTTACAAAGAACATCAACTGAAAACTGTAAAGATTTTATGCATCACACCGTAGAACTGACTGACCTGCAGCAGGTGAAGTTGAGGTCAAGAGAAAAGAGACTATAGAGAGAAGAGAACACAGAGTATGGCTCATTACATTCAGCAAGCTGAAAAGTGCAGAAATAAAACTTTGCCTTGTTGTGTTTTGGATTCTCTTGATAATTCAAATAAAATGAAGGAGCTTTAAACTGAAAAATTAGTCTTATGAGACTCCATGTTTATACCATACAATAATACTGCTGTAGGCTACCATACAAAACAAAGCAACTTTTGGAATAAGTCTTACCAATGGCGAAGTGGCAAAGGTTTCTCTGTTGTATGATCCCCATGGCTGACACTAAAGGCTGCTCTGTACCATTTATCAGTGACAGAACAGACCACAGAAAACTGAAGTTAAAACCGCGATGCACAAAAAAGCTCCACACTGCTCAGTCCTTCCTGGAAAGCTTCCTCTTTATTTTCCGCCATTTCTTTCAGCTAAGGCCAGAGTACTAAAACAGATGGAAACCATATAATGCAAAGTAGCCTATAAGTACCAAAGCAACATATCTATACCCTATTCTGCCTCTTACAATGTTTGGTGATCAAAAGAACAACAGAGTTCAACAGAGGGGTGTACCACGAAGCCAGATAAGTGGGCTTGCAAGGTATGTTGAACCTAAAGTCAGAGTTTTGAATTACACGAAGGTGACTCTCTTTTACCTGGCTAGATCACCTTTGTAACTTGTGCTGCACACCTAACCTGCTAAGTCCTGTTCAAGGCTTCTGATTAAAGTCGGCTATAAAAAGCGCCTTTCCGACAGGAACCTCGACATACATACATGCACGCTGGCTCTAAAAGAAACCCTCTATAAAAATACAGGCAGCATACATTAATGTAGTATTACACAGTAAAATAGTAGTAATAGTTCACTATATTATTAATCAGTCTGACGTTTGCGTTTGAGACACACTGGTATTGAACTATCTGTGGGAAAAATCATCATGTAAGAGTCCGACCATTTCCGAGCACGTCCATAACTCACACATTGTTGGTTCTCCCTCCCCTGTGTATGAATATTGCACTCGAGTCGAGGGTGATATATGATATGATAGATGAATACACATATGTGATTTGCCGAGTAGCATCACGTGAAATGGTTTACAGCACATATAATTGGTTGGCGTGCTTCCTGGACTGCTGAACGAGTGCCGTAAAGGCTAGAAAAGCTGGCTGGTTAAAATAGAAGCACTCCGTGAAAAGGTAATAATTCTCAATTATCTATCAGTTATAGGTCCAGGTCTAGAGACAACGGCGTCTGGGTCCGGATTCGGACCGCAGTCCACCTATTAGTGACCCCTGTAATATAATAATAATGATGTTGGAGCACTTTATTGTTTCAGCTGGTAAAGGTGGAGCTAATTGTTATTGCTGGGCTTGTGGATCAATTAAGTCCTATCTTATCAACTTATGATAATACCTTCAATTCATTTGAATCTGCAAAGTAACTACTAACTAAGTTAAACACATAAATGTAATTGAGTAAAAAAGTGCAATAATTCCATCTTCAATATAGTGGAGTATAAGCACAATATAAAGTACCTCAAAATTGTACTTAAGTACGCCACTAAAATGTACTTGCTACCTGCAAGATATAATACAAATAGCCATCAAGTGCACATTTAAGATCCCTTTAAAGAACCTTTCAACCAACAACTAAGCATTACTTTATAATCCACCTGGCTACAGCTGACTCATTTCAATTCAGCCAACAAAGTCGATGGTCGCCAGCTAGAAATAAGAAGCCTGCCTTCGTCTACTTCTGTCTCAAATCAATAACTCGCAGTTTTGAAAGTGTGACGACCCCTCCCTTCCACCAGGGGTCTGTGTTAGTTGTACTTTCAATAAATATCTATTTATTACTTTTATACTGGTCTTGTCTCCCTAATGTTGCCCGGTCAAGCTTCACCGCACCCAGGTAAAGACATTTTTTGGTCTGACCTCATACTATGGTCGCTTCATCCCAAACTTCTCTGGTGTAGCATCTCCCCTCACAGACTGGACCAGAGCCTCACAGCCACTCAGGGTTAAGTGGACAGAAGAAGCTGAACAGGCCTTTCAGGCCCTAAAGAGGGCCCTCAGTTCACAGCCAGTATTGTTGACCCCAGACTTCAGCCGGGAGATGATTGTTCAGACGGATGCATCAAAGGTGGGCATAGGGGCAGTACTCTCCCAGGAAGTTCAGAGTGAGGAGCATCCCATTATCTATATCAGCCGGAAGCTCAATACAAGGGAACAAGGATATGCCACTGTGGAAAAGAAAGCTCTCGCCATAAAATGGGCACTAGAGCGCCTTTGTTATTACCTCTGGGGACGCCACTTCACTCTGGTGACCGACCATGCTCCCCTGGTCTGGATGGCCAATAAAAGACGCCAATGCAAAGGTAGGGAGATGGTTCCTAGAGTTTAACTTCTCTATCGTTCACAGATCGGGAGCAGGGGGAACATGCGACGAGAGGAGAAGAGTGGCGTCTCCTCTTGATGAAGAAGATTTAGCCCGGTAAGTCGGCTAGCGGCCCGGCTGATATAGTTTCGTTTGTGTAGTTAATTGATAGAGCTCTGGACTGAGCTACGTTTTCTGTTTTGTGTTTGTTGAAGTTTGTTTAATTAAAAACCTGCAGAACTGACTCTGCCTGTGATTGCTGGCCTGCCACTAATTTCTGTGTTCTCTGTACCATGCTGTTACAACATGTACATGCTTTTCACATACAATTTTTTTTTTTTTTTGTTTTTGAAAGACCTGCACAAACTGCTACTCACAAGTTAATAACTTTAGTAAATTCTAGCTATGACAGCCATATGGAATAGTGTGAAGTGCTGTATGTGATGTTAAACACTATGGAATTTGTTTTTCTTGTAGGGTTGCCTCTTTTGCTCTGACCAACTGGTACTTATTCTACATGTACGTTTGGTTTTTAAATGCATTTTCATAACAGCTTAAGGGTATTTGGAGGCTTAGTATAGAGACAGAGAGGTAGTGCTGCTGTGTGGTTTGCTGCTCTCTCACACAGCTTGTGAGTATACCATACATAGAACAAAATTAAGAGGAATTCATGGGTTGGCATTTCACAGAACAACCGCTGCATTTTTAAGTTACACCTAGACCACTTGTTCCTTCTCTCCTACAGCTGGTTTAATGTCAGCTTGAAATTCTCTTTTTGAACAATTAAAGGCTCTTGACTTTATGTGGCACTTAAAGTTTTTTGGGCAAAAAGCCAAGAGCGTGAGTTTCGGTATTTGACGTTACAAAACAGACAAAGGCAATCGGAGAACCACAAGTAAAAGAGTGAAACAAAAAGTCCATAAGCTGCCAAAATCCCAAAATGAGTAACAAAGTCTAGAAATGAGCAATATGACAGGATGGGGTACACAGGAAGAAGTAGTAGTACAGTGGCAAGAGGGATACAGCTACGAAACATTGCAGACAACCAACAGGCTAAAGACAGGACCAAAAATACCAAGTAACTAATCAGACAAGACCCAAGTGGACAGCACTGTATGCTGGGAACACTTTTTAAAAATGTGTCTTGATATGTTAGCATCTGATTGAAGCCCCACAGCATGTATAATGTGGAGTCTATTTTGACTTCTAAAAGCCTGATCCAGTTTACTTCTCTCCGATCTGCATATCTGCTGCATTATCCAGCACCAGCCACTAGAGGCCCTCACAGCACACGTTTTTTTAGTGAAAGAGCAAGTCCACTCTACCACACCTCCAATAACAGGATGTTTTTCTTAAGGTACAGTGCATGAACCCCATATTTTATATGATGTCAAGTATTCTTTCTTGGATTTCTTGTATTCCAGTTTAATTCCTGTCTGTTTCAAACAAGCTGGGAATGTAAAAAGATGTATACTCTTGCAAAAAGGGGACAAAATGAAACATGAAAGGTTTCCTAATATAACCGAGGCTTTCATACAGAGACTCGTATGCGCCCACAGAGCGATGCTGACAGTTCAGTGAGCCGCGTAGCGTGAGAAGGCTGAGGAAGTGACTGGTGTGAGAACGCTGCCACCGCAGCCCCGTGGCAGCTCAGCCTGAAGCCTGCGGTAGTCTCGATCCGACCTGCCGCCCTCTGAAACCCTCCTCAACCTGCTTTCAACTTCCACTGCTCTGTCACCACGCCGAGACATTCACTGAGCCCTCAGCTTCTCCATTTCTACAGGAATTATGCAATGTGTGCACAAATGACAGAAAGACTTTTCTCTCTCGCCCTTTTTTTCTTTTTTTTGTTCTATCCTTCAAATAAATGAATCCTTCAATTTATTATCCCTCAAGAATCAAGCAGAACTTTTTTTGTTTTCTTTTTTTCTATGTAACATTTCTACACATTTCTCGTTTTGTCAAATAAGAACAAAACTACCATGACCCCAATCATATTTTTGCTGTTTTGATAAGAATAAATAAGTTTAAAGATGAATATAGCAGCAAACAACTATTAGCTATGTAAAGATATAGTGGAGTGTCTACCTGAGCAGAGAATGAGGTCACTTTCAGCTTTTCCATTCTTTGTCGAGATAGCCACATGCTTTTAGTGCATGTTGATGCACGTGAGCGTGCCCTACTGCCTAGCTCACTCTGCGCTGCTCTCATACACCGGTTACAGCTGATAACGCAAACGGCAGCGTCACTAGCTCCCACTCTTCGGTTTACACCCAGGTAAACACTTTTAGCTCTGTCAGCCCTTTTGCTGCTGTTTGCACTGTTAGCACCGTTAGCTGTGAGCCGCGGGCCCCTCCCTCACCCAGAGACAATCGAAATGCTCTGTCTCGTTTAAAAACCTTCAGGGTTAAATGAGCTTTTTTTTTGCCGTTGTTATGCTTAATTCAACATGTAGAAAAACATGATCTGGTTGAGTCCTGTTGGTCTACAAATGTTGAAGAAAAATTCCACCAACGTCCATGTTTGTTCAAATAAATACAAATTTCCCAAGAGAACAGGCTGCTCACTCAATATGAACATCAACACAGTGATACCAGGATATACATCATGAATATGCAGCTCTTTGTCAGCTGTTTCTGTGTTCACCATTATTATTCTTGGTTGTTTGAAAAGGGTGGCGGACCGTGTATTTTTTGGCACTGGGAGATTCATCCTGGAGAGCATCCCGCCTGAACTGTAAATGCACTAGTGGTGTGTAAGGGAGCGTAATGCTCATTGACCGATATCCTCGTCCGCTGCTGGAGCTCTAAAACACACGGACACACAAACGCGCTCTCGTACTGCAAGTTCGGGGATGCGATGTAAAAAATATATGTTATGTGGAGTTTTTGGCCACGTGGTCCTGCATTTGAAATAAAAAAAAAAGTTTCTCCCCCCCTCATGCTTTCCTGGTCTCTTTCTCAACGAGTGCACACAAGCGTGCACACACACACACACACAC
>NW_022283259.1:0-3483 GCF_004355925.1 Anarrhichthys ocellatus
CATAGACTTCTATACAACCAGAGGAGTCGCCCCCTGGTGGACAGTAGTTGCTATTGTAACTGCGGTGCATGTTCTTATTATAGACTGAAACACATAAATAAAAGATGAAGTGCTACTTTAAGACTGAAATGTGTTTCCTTGTTTTGTGGCTTAACTCCTCCCTCTGTGTGAGGCGTTTCTCCTTCTTGCTTCAGCTTTATGAAAGAGGACTAACGGTCACTTTCTTGAGTGTTTGAACAAAGCTGGCGGCTACATTTTCAACGTATTTATTCAAACCTTTATTATAACCGGAATATTTACTATCGAGGTTTTGACCACGACGGTGGAATAAAAGAGTTTAATTAAAGAGCAAACGAGTTCTAAACAGACATAAAACAAAACAATAAAGTAAAAAAACAAGACATTGTCTTCACATCGTAGCCGGTTCATAAATAAACGTTAACTTTACAGTCGCTCCTCTCTCACCGTCCTCGTTGAGCAGCAGCTCCTCCTCCTCCTCGTTCACCTCCACTTTCTCCGACTCCTCCTTTATCAGAACTACATCCTGGTCCTTCAGCTCCTCTGCTGCTGCTGAAGAATCCTGAAAGTAGAAAAGAACGGAATCAACTGGCTTTAAATGTGCTCTTATAGACGATTACAGACGTTACAGCACAACGTCACTTAAGAGTAACATTCATGCACCAAACTCCACCACGAAGCTCCACACTGACTGAAGGCTGCAGTGATGTGATTAAACCAGCAGGAACACAATAATACAACAATAAATGTCCTGTTCATCCATAAGAACAGCTCCATGTAGGAGGACTCCAGGTCACACTGACTAACATCATCATATTTATATCATTCTAGTTTTATTGACACTGAACTCTTTTATACGTTCGTTCATCAAATGCTAATTACTGTTGACTTCTCCTCAGTCACACAATTAACTAAACTTTCAAAGATTAAACAAAATAACCAACTCTCTTTGTAGTTGTTGTGTCTCTTTGAGGTCATTTTGTGTGGTTGTTTTTGCCCCTTCTGATGTTGTAAGCTGTTTTGCATCTCTTTGTAGTTGCGTTGTACTCTTTGTGTCTCGTTGTGTTCATCTTGAGTCTCTTGCTAGTCGGTTCGGGTCTGTTTGAGTGACATCTTGTAGGTGTTGTTCAGGGGGTCTCTGACCCTTTGGCCCCTGAGCCTGGTGGTCTCGTTCAGTAACCCTTCCTCGGACAGAGAGAACGTGACTAACTGTTGCAGCAGACGAGATGTTTGAGAGAACCAACCTGTGTGGTTGAGGTGCGCTCAGTCGTGACCTCTGACCCGGGGACTCGTCCACTTCTTCTGAGATTTACTTTCATCTGTTTGGGCCCTGCTGCTGCTGAGGAACGCTCTGCATGGAAACAACGTTAATATTGATTTATTTCATGTTGATTGAAGAAGAGTAATCTCACTGCTGTGTATAAGTACACGTTACTTACTATACAGTAATTATACACATACTGTACTTACTGTGTGTGAGCAATGTGACGCTTATAAATACGAGTTTATATCTCGGAACTTGGTTCAGTGAAGTAACAATTTAAGAATAGTTCGTTTAAAACGGTGGTGCGTTCAATGACGGATGTTGGTCTGTTGTCATTCAACGCACCATCCTCGGTGTCACCGAAATGTAAAAGCCGGACACACTTGAGTGTTTGTGGGGTAAACAAACTAAAAAAGGACCCTAAAACCCACCGGGAGTTAAGTCCACAAAGCTCCCCTCGTCGTCCAGCCCACCGTAACCCAACCTCCCGACGTTCCCCCGGTGGTGGTCCCGGTGGTCGACGACGGTCTCCATCAGCTCCAGCTTCCTCCTCAGGTCCTGGTTCTCCTTGTGGCTCCGGCTGATCTCGAGCCTCAACACCGCGTAGCCTTCGTCCACCAGCTCGCAGATCTCCGACACCGCGGCGCTGGTCAGCGCCTCCATGATGGACGTTAACTGACAGTGGAGCGCCTTGTAGACCGTCATCTTCTTCTGTCTCCTCTAAAAGTGGGTTAACGGAACAACTTCCGCAATGCCACTTTCAAAATAAAAGCTTCAGAGAGGATCACCGGGGTGCTGCCTTCGAGTGCGCCTCGTAAACTATAGATTCCATTTCTGTTAAACCACATAAAGGTAACACATTTTATGTTATGTTATGTTTACTCTGTTGTTTGTTTGTTGATTGGTTAAATCGTTGCACTACTGTTTAGTTAAATTTAATATTATTATACTTAATTGTATTTATTTGCTCCATTGTATTTATTTGACATCTATAGATAATTGCATATTTTGCGTATTATATATTTTTTAATACTAAGCAGCTGATCAGTTGGTAAAACGTGACTCATTACAACTGATAATATATTCTGTAGTGTAGTTAAAACACACCAAACGCTACTTTCAAGTTGTGGGGAAATACTAAATTTGAGAAAAAGTTGAACTAACTTGTAGTTGTACTATTTACCACAGTCCATGAAGGCAGCACCAGGTCGGTTTCTACAGTAACGCTTTTAACAACAGAAGAAGAAGAAGATGGTCTTCAGTGAGTTTAATAAACATCGTTACTCTGCTGTTATACTGAAGTTAACCACCGTAATGTTTAAATTATACCTTTAACTTTATATTTGCTGAATAATATTAGTTAGTAGGTCTAGTTAGTGGTGACGTAACTACTATTATTACTAACATAAGAAGCTTTTTCCCGTTTTCAACCGTCAACAATGTTCATAATTTATAGTTGGATAACGTTGTTAGACTAAATTAAAGTTAAGTTGTATTCATACAGCAGCTGTTAATAACAATGAAAATGATTTAAGTTGAATAAATAAAGACTTTAAAATGTCCGTCAGACACGATATAACAAAACATATAGACTCATATAAATATGATTTTAGGATAAGAACAATAACAGTTAAGTGACCGTGCATTGGGTGGATTAGAAACAGAGTGACCCTCCTCATGGTTTCATGTGTATTTAATATCTTCTTCTCACTTATTTCTTAATGTTTGTGTCCGTCCAGTCACAGAGGACATGGTCCGCCGGCGGGCCGAGCACAACGAGTGTGAGATCTTCTCCCTGGAGGAGGTTTCTCTGCACCAGCAGGACATCGAGAGGATGGAGCACCTGGACAGGTGGTGCAGAGAGCTGAGGATCCTCTACCTGCAGAGCAACCTCATACCAAGGATCGGTGGGGGAACCGCGGTCAGAACCGCAAAGCGTACGACTACAATCCCCCGCTTTAATACAGACTGACACATTCTAATCACTTGTTTCATCTCTTCTTCATCTCATCGGTTCATCCAGAGAATGTCGGCCGCCTGAAGAAGCTGCAGTATTTGAATCTGGCCTTGAACAACATTGAAGTCATTGAAAACCTTGAAGGTATGTTTTGGCTAGAGGGTTCCAATCAGGGCTGCAACTAACTATTCACTGAGGTGTGTGTGTGTGTGTGTGTGTGTGTGTGTGTGTGTGTGTGTGTGTG
>NW_022283259.1:3493-5940 GCF_004355925.1 Anarrhichthys ocellatus
TGTGTGTGTGTGTGTGTGTGTGTGTGTGTGTGTGTGTGTGTGTGTGTTGCGTCCTGTCTTCAGGCTGTGAGAGCCTCCAGAAACTGGACCTGACAGTGAACTTCGTGGGCCTTCTGAGCAGCGTTGAGTCTCTGCAGCACAACGTCCACCTCACGGAGCTCTTCCTGGTGGGGAACCCCTGCGCTCAGTTCGAGGGCTACCGGCAGTACGTGGTGGCTGCTCTGCCTCAGCTCATGGTAAGTTTAACTAAACCACCTGAGTTTAGACTGGAAGAATCCACGAAGACAAAGTGCTTGAGATTCACAAGGTAGAGACAGAACAGGCTGCTGGACGTTCATCTACAGATACAGTTGTTTAAAAGTGTTGAAGATGATGAGGAAGAGGAGAAAAGGATAATTGGTTTTATTACAACCTGGATCACATTTTATGTTTTTTGTCTCTGTCCTCAGTGGCTGGACGGGACGGTGATCAGCCGGTCGGAGAGGATTCGAGCCTCTCAGGGCCTTGAGGAGGCGAGGAGGCGAGTGTGGGAGCAGGAGGAGGAGTACTTGAAGAGGAGAGGCACGGAGAAAGAGGAGGCGCTGAGGGAGAAAGGAGACGAGGAGAGGAAGCCAGGCTTCGACGGCCGCTGGTACACTGACATCAACACGGCCGCGTGAGTACAAGCGTCACTAAAGAGAGACGCTATCCTGTTGCATTCTGGGAAATGTAGGATGTAGGTTTTTTGGGGGGGGTCATGACCCGTACTACTTAAAGTCTCAGGGTGCGTTCCACACTACCATACTATTTATTTAGTACGTTTTAATACATAGTATAGTAAGTACCAGGATGTTCTACTGCATCAGCTCTTCTGACCCACAATCCTTTGCACAGCAGAAGTCACAGACAGATGGCAGCCTACTGATGGCTCACATACATCATTACAAGTACAAGTAATATGTTTGAGTTATGGAAAGTGAAAACATTTTTGCAACAAAAAAACCCCAAAAAAGTAAAAGAACTATTGATGATAAAGAAAAGTTATTGTCTCTGTCGGTGGAAACCTCTCACGTTGTCACTCACATCCAGTTTGGCCGTTATTACACTTTGAGATCAGTTGAAAAGAGAAAGTTATATAGAAATAAATCCTAAAAGATAACCCCCCCCCCAAAAAAAAAAAAACTACCAAGAGGACAGACAGAGGGAGGAAAGAGGAAAGTGTTGTTGAGGTAAAGTCAGGTCTCTAAAACTCAGTTAAATCAAAGATTGTTGGCATTGAACTAAAATAACTACTTTTCTTTGGTGAGTCTTTAAGTGAAAAGTAAAAACATCAGGAAAAGTCTCAGAAATGGAAATATTGGTGTAATTTTAGTATTTTTATTTGAACGTATTCAGCTGCCCAATAAGGAGTTAAAATAAACCACACTGACCTGATAAAGATGAGAGTTAAATCGTTACTGATGGATCTCTGTCTCTGCAGCCCAGCGTTGGCGGAGAACCAGGAGAACCGGGAGGTGGAGGAGAACCTGGACGAGGAGCGGCGGGAGCAGGAGTTCTGGCACACGCCGTGTTCGTTCACGCCCGAGTCTCGTCTGGAGGCTCACCGCCACCTGGAGGAGAAGAAGAAGACGAAGGAGAAGTAAGTGTTTTTAAACTCAGTTTGGTCTCATTAGAGCTCCTCAGAGTTCATCCTCTCACCGTAGCTCCGAAATCACATTAAAATACTGCGTGTGGAGAGAAAAGTCTTTAATATTTATATATAAAACTCTACTTCCTGAAACAGAAATGCCTCAGCTACAACCAATGAGACACACAAACTGTTTCTCAATCTATCAGAGACTGAAGTGGAGTGCTGTAGTTCCCTATGTTGGCCACTTGGTGTCGCTACAACACCAGCCAATCGTCCCCCTGAGGCGGCCCCCCACACTGACTCAGGATCAGTTTCAACAGAGCCAAAGGGCCACCACAACCCCAGCGCTCACGCTCCAAAACAAATGTGAGGAACAATCTACCCTCATAATACAAACTTCTAATAAGATAATGTGACACGTTTAAAGCTAATCTGACTGACTCAGCACTTCCATGGAGGTTAAGTACAGTGAGTCTTCCTGACTGGATACCTGTGAACACTAATGTTTGAATTTAGAGTAAAGACATTTTGGACGGACATGACTGTGAACTTTAACTTGAGTGGAGGCTGTGATTCTAGTTTTATTTGTAGAAACCAGAAGCCTGTATATAAGAAGAGGACGACGTCTCTCATCGGTTTATGGACTGATGTTTTGAGGTAATTTGCCATCTTGGTTTTTTTGCAACCAGTGAACAGGAAGTGACCATATCTGGACTGAGGAGTGACGTAGAGACACCGTATACGTCTCTGATAGAGACCTGTCAATCACCGTGTAGCCCCGCCCTAAAGCGTCCCCTGCTTTATGGTCTGTTTGACTCTAAATGGACCATAATGTACT
>NW_022283260.1:0-5937 GCF_004355925.1 Anarrhichthys ocellatus
AGATGATCACTCAACTGAGAGGCTTTACAGGCAGAGTGAACGTTATTTTTTTTTTTTTTATCATTTATTTTTTTATTATTTTTGGACAGTAGTTTAGGTTATCAAGTTTACGTTCGCACCAGCATATATGGTGTCCACAGTTTTTCAAAGTTAGGTAACTTTGTACAATTTGGGAGAGTGTACACATAAACAAAAAAAAACATCAGACAGGGGGACTCGGGAGAGAATGTGATACAGGTCGATGATGCTTGCTAAGCTAAATCAACGTTACAGGGTCATTCATTCACTATTCCACAAAATCTGTTTGTAATGGTTTTATGTATCTCACCCACTTGTCCCAGAGTTGAATAAACCTGTTTCTCTGAAGGCGAAGGGAAAAAGTGATCCTTTCCATAACATAGATGTTGTTTACTATATCTATCCACTCCTGTATCGTGGGGGGCTCAGGAAGCAACCAGCGCCTTGTGAGCGCTTTTTTACAAGCCCTTATTAAAATGCCAAACAGGTATTCATCTGGACGCCCTGTTTGGAAATCAAATTTTCCTAAGAATACTGTGGAAAATTGCAGGGGCAGGTCAGTGTTAAGTATGCTTTTTAATGTTTTATGAAACTCTGCCCAGAAAGGTTTTATCACTGGACACTCCCAGAATACATGCCAGTGATTTGCTTCCGGAGCCCCACACCGTCTCCAACATGTAGCCTCCCCTCCAGCAAAGCGCGCCTTCTGCTTCGGTGTGATAAAGAAACGAATAACACACTTCCACGCAAATTCCTGCCACACGTGAGAATTGGTGCATTTCCATTGAAATTTACACACATCTAACCAGTCCTCGTTTGATATTGAGAGGTTACCTTCTCTTTCCCATTTTTCCTTAACATATCCTGCATTGTGCGACTTTTTTGTCATAAGGCCTTTGTAGGATCTAGAGATAATTCCCTTATTTGAATCATTTTGGTAGGCACCGAGAAATATTCTCTATATTGGGTCATTGGGGTCCGTTGTATTTCTAATGTTATGTTCAAAATGGTTACGTATCTGGAGGTATCTATAAAAATCAGATTTTTCAAGAGAATATTTTTTCCTCAGGTGTTCAAAGTCCTTTAGTTGTCCCTTTTCTGTCAGAGAATAGAATGTTGTTATACCTTTTGGGATCCAGGATTTAAATCTATGGTCCATTTCATTTGGTTTGAATCCCGGATCATAGGCACACCATTGAAGTATTTGTAGTTTTTGATCTAATTTATATTTTCCTTTTATCACGTTCCAGATTTTTAAATGGAATTTAATCCATGGATTTTATAAATTGTCTAAGTTTTCCCAAGTTTTTATGGGCCAATACTGCATGAATTGGGGGATCATTCATAATAGAGAGTTTAATATCTTTCCACCCGGCACAGTAAGCTGGGGTACACATGTTAATTAAAGGTTTAATCTGGACAGCATAGAAGTAATCCTTAAAATTGGGTAGAGCCATTCCTCTTTCCTCTTTTGTGAGTTGTAGAGTTTTAAATTGAATCCTTGGTTTTTTTCCCTTGCCAAATAAATCTTGAAAGGATTTTATCCAATTTTGGAGAATTGTTTTGGGGGAATTTCTACAGGAAGTGCTTGAAATAAGAACAGACATCGTGGAAGAATATTCATTTTTACAGAGTCAATTCTATGGCTTAGTCCGAGGAAAGAAATAGAGTTCCATCGATGTATATTTTTGTTAAGAGGGGGCTGTAATTTATCTCTGCTAATGTTGAAATATCTCTTGGTAGGTGTATTCCTAGGTATTTCAGGGAGTTCTGGTCCCAGTTAAGGTAATGGTCTCTGAGAGATACCCATTTACTTTTATCCAGGCCGATGGTTTAGAATACAGTGTAGGAATGCCTTTAATAAAATTGTTGTGCATGCCAAATCTTTCGAGGACTTTATATAAGAAAGGCCAGCTCACTGAATCAAAGGCCTTCTCAGCATCTAGACTGACTAGGTAGGCTTCAAGGTTATTCTGTTGGATGTGGTTTAGTATGTGCAGCGATCGCCTGATGTTATCGTGAGTTTGTCTTTGTGAGATAAAGCCGGTCTGGTCATTGTGTATAAGTTGGGGAAGGATCTTTTCCAGTCTTTTGGCCAGGATGGCTGTGTATAATTTGTAGTCAACATTCAGCACCGAAATTGGTCTATAAGATCCACATTCTAGTTTATCTTTTCCTTCTTTGTGGATAACAGAGATCACTGCCTCGCTCCAAGGTGGAGGCATTTTTTCATCTTTTAAAGTTATATTGCAGGCCCTAAGAAGGCTTGGTAATAGCTCAAATCGAAATGCCTTGTACCATTCTGAAGGGAGGCCATCCGGACCGGGTGACTTATTGGCTTTAGGCCTGGAGATGGCGCTGTTTAGTTCTGTCTCTGTTACCGCTGCAGTTAATATCTGATTTTGTTCTTCTGATAAAACAGGGAGGCTGAGGGATTTGAGGAATTCGCTAATTTGTTGCTCGCCCTCTAGTTGTGGTTGTGTATATAGAGATTTGTAGTACTTTTTAAAGGCATTTTGTAATTCATCTTGCTTATAATGTATAGTTTTAGAAACCGGATCCCTTATTTTGTATATTGTGTTATCCGCTCGTTGTTTCTGCAGCTTTCACGCCAGAAGTTTTGTTGATTTTGAGCCTGACTCATAATATTTCTGTTTTGTAAATATATTTTTTTCAATTTCCTGTGAGTACAATAGATTTATTTCGTTCCTAACTTTCTTCATTTTTGTCGATAAATTCGTCTTTTGTTCTCTTTTGTGCTGCGTCTCGAGATCCTTTAATTCTTTATTAAGGTTTAGTAGTCGTGATTGTTTTTCTTTCTTCTCATGGGCACAGAAAGATATGATTCTCCCCCTGATGACTGCTTTTAAGGCGTCCCATACTATCGCTGAATCAACCTCCCCGTTATCATTTTCTTCCAGAAACACTTTTATTTCCTCTCTCATTTGGGTCTTAAATTGCGGGTTGTTTAAGATACTTGTGTTTAACCTCCACAGTGTTTTTCCTACCTTATCACTAACATGTACCGTGCAGGACTGAGGTGCATGATCAGATAAATCAATACTTCCAATATCACAGCTATGCATTCTATGGCGATCTCTCTTTAACACAAAGAAATAGTCTATCCTTGAGTATGTATCGTGGGGGCATGAGTAAAATGTATAATCACGGCCTGATGGGTAAAAATCTCTCCATAGGTCTAATATGCCCAGTTCTGCCATTAAAACATTAATTTTTCTATGCAACGATGTAGTGGTGACATTTTTTGATGAATCTAGTTTTGGATTAAGACGGATGTTCCAATCTCCACCACATATGACAATTCCTGGGGCCCCTATCATATCATTAAATCAAATGCCTTTCTGTAAAAACCAAAATCACTTCCAGGGGGGGTATAAATGTTACATAAAGTTATTGTAACGCCATCTATTTTTCCAGAGACTATTATATATCTCCCCTCCTTGTCTGTTACCTTTGAAAGTAATTCAAATGATACCTTTTGTGATATTAAAATTGCTACGCCTCTCCTACGACCTGATTTATAAGATGAATAATATACCATTGAAAACCCCATAGTCTTTAATTTTTCATGTTCTGATGGGGTGTGGTGTGTCTCTTGCAAGAACACAACATTTGCCTTTTCCTTTTTCATTTTTGACAGTATTTTACCTCTCTTAGCTGGGTTTAAAATCCCTTTCACATTAAATGAAATGACCTTAAGGACGTTTTTATTCATAGTTTCAAACATCGATAATCACAGATGGGACCTCTCCCAATATCCCTAATAACATAAAGGTTGTACACTGAAAACATCTCTCCCAAAAAAACAAACATAAAATAAAGAACACGAAACAGCTTTTAACAGAAAATCACCGAAACAGTTTAGCTGAGTAGCTGTTTCTGATATAGAGGCTCGTTTCAAATGAGCCTTAGAGGACTTTATAAAGTCAAAGCCCCCATAAGGGAAAGTCCCACGTAGCGTCAGAGGTGGGGCCCTAAAGTGTGGCCGCATATTTAGCCAAAATCCACACAAAGTAAAATAAACCATGGATAACGAGCCAATTAACAAGTCCTGACTGCTTTAATTAACCAGAACATAAACCTGTAGGAGTAGTTGCCTCTTTAGAAGGCCAAGGCAGTCCTTCGGACAAATAATTAAAGTAATTTTCACTCGAAAGTCGATTACAACTTATCTGCATTTCTGTGAAGAATCATCGGTGTCCTGTCGTGGGGGATCGCCTTCTGAATTCCTGGAGTTTATCCTTGTATCGAGAATGGTGGGGTTTTTCGGGTTGTGTGTAGCCGTCGGCACCGGGTTCCTGGTCGTCACTCCGGTCTTGCCGTCTCCCGGCCACCTGCCAGGTAGACAGGAGCCGGATCTCCTCTTGGTCTGGAGGGGCGGGGGACCTCACCACCGTCACTGGGAATCCTTGTGAGGCCATGTCTCTCGTCGCTTCTGCAGCATCCTGGAACAGCCGTGTGCCATTATCGTAGAAGACCCGCATCCTTGCGGGGTACGGTGTCTGGAACTTGATTTGTTTTTCTTTCAGGATTTTTTTGGCTTCAGCGTATTCATCGCGTTTCTTCAGCACTTCGGGGGGGAAGTCATGGTCAACATAGAAGCGAGCATTGTTGTAAGAGACTTATTTTTTCTGCCATGCTCTCCGGAGCACCTCTTCCTTCGTCCGGTAACTCACGAACTTGACCACTATCGATCGGGGCTTTGCTTGCGGCCCGTTGGGCTTTGGTGCCAGTGCTCTGTGTGCCCGTTCTATTCTGAGGTCTCTGTCACGGGGGAGGTCGAGTGCGTTTTTTAGCAGGTTATCCATAAAACCAGCCATTTCGGTGCCCTCTTTATCTTCGGGTATTCCGTAAATCCTTAAATTATCCCTGCGCGCTCGGCCCTCCTGGTCTATCAACCTGGCTTCCAGATTAGCTTGGCACTGCATTAGCCGTTTAATTAGCGTTGATGTTGCTTGAAGCACTGTCTCATTTTCATCTATTCTCCCCTCTGCCTCGTCCAGTCTGTCATTTGCTCTCTTCAATTCGGTTTTAATGTCAGTGAGTTGTCCCCTGTTATCTTTTCTGAAGTCCCGAAGTTCATTGAGAATGCTTCGCAGGCTAGCTTCTGAGCTATCCTCGTCATGAGCATATGGGCCCGGAGATCTGCCTCGGCTGTCTTGTCCCAGTTCGGGATCATATTCTGTCACGTCTTTGGTCGTCCTACTTCTAGTAATAACCCCTTAATCCATTATTAAACAAAATTTGCACTGGTATTGGAAAAACTACCGTTTTTTGGGGTTATGTCACAAAACCATCGGGGAGCTCGAAAATTAAGCTGTCATCCTCTCAGTGGCGGACCCGGAAGTCACCTGACCTCTCAGTGCTGAGTGAACGTTATTAAAATGAACTTGTGTCACAGTCCCTTTTTCAAAAAATGGACTAGGTTAGCTCCAAAACTTAAAGAACAATTTAGAATTTACAGACGGAGAGAGAAAAGAAGAAAGAAACAGCACTCTAAATTCTAATGATGAAGATGAACATTTGATAACTCATCTCTTTTCTTTAACCTTGTAATAGTCACCATGAAGACATGACCTGTTTGTTTGCAGTGCTGCAGCATTTGGGGGCTTTTATCTAGAAACATTTATTCTATGCTTTTATTCATTTATTTACAGTTTATCCTCATAATTATCTTTTTAATTGACTGTAATTCTCATGTTTAGATGTACTCTACACATAAAATTACCTTGACTATCTGAGCTTAAACAAAACTAATAAAAATGTCCCGTTAACAAAGGTTGCCAAAGATCAACAACCTGCGAAGTACATCAAGATCTCCTCCAAATGTCTGCTGGACGTTGGTAAAAGTTACCATGTCCACTGTGAACCTGAGGGATTCTGGATCCAGCCTGAGGT
>NW_022283261.1:0-5933 GCF_004355925.1 Anarrhichthys ocellatus
CCTCAAAGACATAAGAAAACAACAAAACTACATTATGGCTCCAACACACCGGCCCCTAATTGTTAATGGCAGGAGGGCATGAACAATTCAACAGATATTTATATAATGGAGCCAATAAATCCATAATAAAATGAACAAACAAAACAAAAACCCAAAATTCCCCTAAGGGTAAGACGTCCCTAATAACTGTTATGTTTCAGGTTCTTGTAGAAGCCAAAGTTTGGTCACTGGCCTGTCCAGTGTGCTAGTTTTGGTTTGCACTCGTGCAGATCTCACCAGTCCTTTCCTGTCAGGATAGGTCTCGAGAACTCTTCCTTTATGGTGCTTACTGAAGCCACAGTTGGACAAGATCTGTCTTCTTGATGCATTAGCATTTGTAATCCAGTACTTCATCCGTAATCTGGAAAGAACATGGTTTCTTCCATCATGGCCCACCTTGGTTTGTGAATGTGCTTTAATATTGGAGTGGATACATGCTGGGTTTTGAATAGGATGGCCGGATGTTTTGTCTCCTCAGGCATGGCTGCCTTACTCAATCTCCCTCCAACTCTAAGCAATCCATCTTTCAGAACCGGGTCCAGCTTGTAAATGGTGCTATCCCTTTTCACTTCACGTTTGCCAGATGTTAACGCCGCCAATTCCTCATGGAACCTTTCCTGCTGAGTGAAGCGAAGGATCGATTTTTCTGCTCCTGAAAGATCATCTGGAGTCAAACTCTGTCCCCTTAGCACAGCTTTAATTTGGTGCATTTCCTGTTCCAATTTGTTGCCATTTATGTCTGTATCTTCATGACTCATATGTTTCCTTTTTTGACTCATTTCCAGTAGAGCCTTTATTATTTTCAGAATCCATGCTACTGACCTCTTCAACCTTTTCCAGTCAGAAAAGTATGTTATCAGTTGATGGGTGGCATTTGGTGCATCTTCAACAATCACTGCGTTGGTTATAAGTTCCTTTATGACCTCTGGGTCATCAGCAGTAATGTTGGAATCAAAGCTGCGAGCAGGCCACTCCTCCACTGCTTTCCACAGAAAGTCAGGTCCATCAATCCATCTTCTGTTTGTCATCAAATGGTCCATCTTGAATCCCCTTGAGGCTTCATCAGCAGGATTCTGTGTGGTAGGAACATATCTCCACCGTGAGACATCAGTTGCTCCTCGGATGGTAGATATCCTGTTTGCCACAAAGGTTTGGAATCTCTTGTCCTCGTTTCTGATATACTTTAAAACTGAAGTACTATCAGTCCAGAAACATGACTTTTCAAGTTGAAGCTGTAATTCTGCTCTAAGCATCATGTCCACTCGAACAGCAAGAACGGCAGCAGTAAGTTCCAAATGAGGAATTGTCACTTGCTTTATTGGTGCCACTCTGGCTTTGCCTAGCATGAAAGAGACATGAGTCTTGTCGTAGCTATTCTGCATCCTGAGATATGTCACAGTGCCATATCCACTTTCACTGGCATCCGAGAAGTGGTGTAACTGTCCATGAATGGGGTTTTCAAAATCTGTCTGTTTGAGGCATCTATTTACCTTGAATGCTGTCACTCTTTCCAGGTCTCTCAACCATTGGATCCACTGCTGTTGGAGAGTTGGGGGGATCTGATCATCCCATCCATAGTTCTTCCTACAGAGATCCTGTAATATGAGTTTAACTGGAAGTGTGAGTGGTGCCAGGAATCCCAAAGGATCATAAACTGAGCTGACCACGGATAGAATCCCACGTCTAGTATGAGGCTGTTCCTTGAGTGACATCTTGAACTTGAAACTGTCTGTGTCGACACACCAATGAAGACCAAGGGCTCTCTCAACCAGCAGTTGGTCTCTCTCCAAATCCAGCTCATGCAGGTTCTTAGATCTGTGCTCTTCTGGAATGGATAGCAATACTCCACGATTGTTGCTAATCCATTTTGTCAAATGGATTCCTCCCTTATGACAAACGGCTGTCAAATTCCGGACCATTTCAACAGCCTCCTCAGATGGCAAGCTCTTCAGACAGTCATCCATGTAAAAGTTTCTATTGACTGTGTCAATTACCTCGGCAGGGAAACTGTTCTGGTTATCTTCTGCAGCCTTCCGGAGTGCGTAACAAGCACAACTGGGTGAAGACACTGCCCCAAACAGATGCACAGTCATCCTGTATTCCACAAGTTCTTGCTTAAGATTGCCTTCAGGCCACCACAAGAACCGAAGAAAATCCACATCTTTCTGTGTCACTTTGACTTGATGGAACATGGCTTGAACATCAGTCATCAAAGCCACGGGTTCCTGTCTAAATCTTATGAGGACTCCTAACAAAGAGCTGGTGAGGTAAGGGCCTTGTAAAATTTCACTGTTGAGAGATTTTCCTCTGAAGTCAGCTCCACAATCAAATACAACACGAAGAGTTCCTTTCTTAGGATGGTACACTCCATGGTGTGGAATATACCATACCTTTCCATCAGAACGTTCCAGCTGATGTTTAGGCACACGTTCAGCATACCTCTTACAGATAACATCATTGAGAAAGTTGGTGTATTCCTGATGGAACTTCTCATTTCTTTCAAACTCTCTCTTCAATCCAAGAATGCGCTGCTTGGCAACACATTGATTGTTTGGCAGCGAGACCTCTTCTTTCTTGAAGGGAACGTTCAAGCTATAGTGCCCATCATGAAGCTTGACTGAATGTTTCATGATTTCCATGAATTTCACATCATCCCTTGACATCTCCATTTTGTCTTCTGATGTTCTTTCATTAAAATCATGGTTGTACTGATTATTCAGCAATTCCTCCAGGTTTTGTATGGAAATCCTGTTGACAGTAGCAGCGGGGTAGCCACTCTCACACCACTTAGCACTGCATCCTTGAACGGGACCATTAATAACCCACCCCAATAGGGTCCTAATGGCATAAGGTCCGTTTCCATGGCTGTTGATTACTTCCCAAGTGTCAAGCATTTTGGAGGCATTGGTACCTATCAACAACTCCACGTCAGCTTGAATGCTAGGAACACCAACACCATCCAAGTATGGCAACTTTGACAACTCTTTTTTGATGAGGTTATCAGTGCTTACAGGCATCTTCTTCTGGGTATAGACCTCTGGTAAATCATAGAATCTTTTCCCGGTGAGACTTGAAATCTCCAAATCAGTCAACATATAGCTGGAAACTGTTGCTCCTGAGCCCATGGTTCTTAAGTGGATTTGGGTTTTCCGTCCATTCAGATTAAGCCTCCTCATCAGGTTTTCAGAACAAAATGTTGCTGTACTGCCTGGATCTAGAAAAGCATATGTCTGTATGACTTTGTCTCCCTTATTGGATTTCACCTGTATTGGTAAGATGGATAGAATCCCATCACTGTTACCGGCCCTTGTAGGACCACATGTGTATAGAGAAACATGTGCGCTACTCAATGATGGTTCTTTTGGCAATTTTGAGTCTGTGTTGACTACTTTCTCTCTTTGGCGGATGTGAAGAACACTGGGATGGTTTAGACTGCACACCTTGCAAGTCAAGCGCTTATCGCAATCCTTGCTCCTATGCCCAATGCGAAGGCAGCCAAAACAGATTCCATTATCCTTAAGAAAGTTAATCTTGTCCCAATGTGTCTTCTCTTCCAATCGTGGACACATCTCCAGTGTGTGACCTTGAGAGCAACACAAACAAAAGCTGGTGTTCTTTGCAATATTTTGACTTCACACTCAATGAATATGACAATATCATTGAAGTTTGCCCTGCGATTGAGGTTTTGCAGTAGCTCACATGCAGAGATTCTCCATTTTTCTCTTAGTTTGTATGGAAGCTTCAGAATCACTGCTGTCATATTCGCTGGCATATCCAGTTCTTTCATGTACTGTATGTCCTCCATTGCATTACAACACTCACGCAAAAAGAGGGCATAGGCTTGGAGAGATTTGACATCCTCAGACTTCACTAAAGGCTAGCAGAGGGCTTTCTCCATATATGCTGCAGTAACTTTGTGTTCATTCCCAGTGTTCCTGTAGCAGATCCTTAGCTGTAGTATAGCCTCTGTCTGGAGCCATATGCTGACAACTACGCACTAGCTCTTTTGGTTGACCTCTTGTGTATTTATCCAAAAAATACAGACAGTCTCCTCTGTTGCTTGCTTTACTCTCCACACAATGTCCAAAGGCTCTGATAAACGTTCTGTACTGCAGAGGATCCCCATCAAAAAATGGAATTTCTCTTGGTGGTAGTAAATGGAGAGGCCTGTTGTTGAATAAGCAACATTGTTATTTCATTTTGCCTTTGCAGTAGGTTGCAGAGCGCCGATGTTTCATCATTTCCTTTATGAGCAAGTTGAGACTGAATGCCACCTGGATTTGTTAGCTGCACGTGAGGATGATCCATGCGAGGTTTGCATGATGTATTTACTGGTTTCAGTTGACAGACCGTGCTGTTGTCATGTGTTGCATTCCTATATGCATACTGTTGTTGTTGTTGTTGTATAGGTGGTTGTTGTTGCAAGACCAGATGTTGGTTGATATGCTTTGGCATGTCGGTTGAGCGTGGTAGAGACTTCCTTTAACCTTGCTCCTTTTTCAAAGTATGATTCCATTCCATCTGATTGTGTGTTTGAGAAAGCTTGGTGACTAGAGGCCTTAAATACTGCTAATTTAGCAGCAACAGCTGCCATTTCTGTGTCAACCTCCAGTCTTTCCTTTTTCTTTCTCAGCAACTCCGATTGCTTTTCCAGCTCGTGCTTCTCCTTTAAGGCTGCAGCGCGAGTTTCAAGTGCTGCTCTCTCTGCTTCTATCTGAATCCGTACAGATGAAGATTTGCTGGTTCTTGAACTGGTGTGACTTTTTCTGCTCAATTTCTCAATAGAAACATTTGTTTCCACATTGGAAATGCTGTCACTGGGTTTGACTTCACTCTCAAAAGCATCATCATTTTCATCAGGTTTGGAAATATCTGCATTAGACAACCACTTATTCACAACATCAGTAAAATCATTAACACTCAACATTTTTGCTTTGAACCATATCTCATGTTTGTCCTTTTCTTCATGAGATACTATTTGTGACAGAGATTGATGTTGTTCCTTTGCTTCATTGCAAAGAGTTGTGTATTTATCAAGTACATTGCACCTCTGTTTTATATTCTCTGTCATGCATTAAGTCTTGAATTGTCCTTTTAAGGTCAGAAGCTTTGTTTAGTTTGGCCTTCCGAACCTTTTGTAGCTTGTCCAGTTTACCCATTAATGCCTTTTGTGTCAGTTTAGTAGGACGTTTACTGACAGGTTGTTTCCTTTTCACCATTGGCCGTGCTGGGATTGACCTGTGTTCCAGCCACGGTTGGCTCATTAACAATAGAACCTTGATTTTGTACCTTTACACTAATATCAGAATCCATCATTTATTAAATACAATTCAAAATTAAACCACCCATACAGCTCTTATATTTAAGCCTATAAGTTGGAACCAATGCATTGGATTTACACTCAGAAATAAAAGTGTGCACACAACTTTAAACATGGCCATGTTGGTAGCGCTACATACCTCTGTCCATTCAGAGTGTCCATTGGTCTGAATTCGTAGCTTGGTGGTAGTGATGATCAGTTGTCCAATTAGATTTCAAAGCAACCACAACTTTCCAGCGATGTCTATTCGATCAGCTGTTGAATCACGTGATGTTGATCAGCTGTTGAATCCAGCGATGTCCAGCGATGTTGAATCCAGCGATGTCCAGCGATGTTGAATCCAGCGATGTCTACTCGATCATCTGTTGAATCCAGCGATGCCGATCAGCCTGAATCCAGCAATGTAGTCGTCAGCTGTTCACTCTAGCGATGTCGATCAGCTGTTCAATCCAGCGTTGTCGATCAGCTGGTCAATTCAATGAACGACGATCCATACAAGTTCAAATGAAGCCAGTTTTTGACTTAATTGTAGTGACTTTAACAAATATCCATTTTAAAGCCACTGGAGGGCGAA
>NW_022283262.1:0-5932 GCF_004355925.1 Anarrhichthys ocellatus
CCTCAAAGACATAAGAAAACAACAAAACTACATTATGGCTCCAACACACCGGCCCCTAATTGTTAATGGCAGGAGGGCATGAACAATTCAACAGATATTTATATAATGGAGCCAATAAATCCATAATAAAATGAACAAACAAAACAAAAACCCAAAATTCCCCTAAGGGTAAGACGTCCCTAATAACTGTTATGTTTCAGGTTCTTGTAGAAGCCAAAGTTTGGTCACTGGCCTGTCCAGTGTGCTAGTTTTGGTTTGCACTCGTGCAGATCTCACCAGTCCTTTCCTGTCAGGATAGGTCTCGAGAACTCTTCCTTTATGGTGCTTACTGAAGCCACAGTTGGACAAGATCTGTCTTCTTGATGCATTAGCATTTGTAATCCAGTACTTCATCCGTAATCTGGAAAGAACATGGTTTCTTCCATCATGGCCCACCTTGGTTTGTGAATGTGCTTTAATATTGGAGTGGATACATGCTGGGTTTTGAATAGGATGACCGGATGTTTTGTCTCCTCAGGCATGGCTGCCTTACTCAATCTCCCTCCAACTCTAAGCAATCCATCTTTCAGAACCAGGTCCAGCTTGTAAATGGTGCTATCCCTTTTCACTTCACGTTTGCCAGATGTTAACGCCGCCAATTCCTCATGGAACCTTTCCTGCTGAGTGAAGCGAAGGATCGATTTTTCTGCTCCTGAAAGATCATCTGGAGTCAAACTCTGTCCCCTTAACACAGCTTTAATTTGGTGCATTTCCTGTTCCAATTTGTTGCCATTTATGTCTGTATCTTCATGACTCATTTGTTTCCTTTTTTGACTCATTTCCAGTAGAGCCTTTATTATTTTCAGAATCCATGCTACTGACCTCTTCAACCTTTTCCAGTCAGAAAAGTATGTTATCAGTTGATGGGTGGCATTTGGTGCATCTTCAACAATCACTGCGTTGGTTATAAGTTCCTTTTTGACCTCTGGGTCATCAGCAGTAATGTTGGAATCAAAGCTGCGAGCAGGCCACTCCTCCACTGCTTTCCACAGAAAGTCAGGTCCATCAATCCATCTTCTGTTTGTCATCAAATGGTCCATCTTGAATCCCCTTGAGGCTTCATCAGCAGGATTCTGTGTGGTAGGAACATATCTCCACCGTGAGACATCAGTTGCTCCTCGGATGGTAGATATCCTGTTTGCCACAAAGGTTTGGAATCTCTTGTCCTCGTTTCTGATATACTTTAAAACTGAAGTACTATCAGTCCAGAAACATGACTTTTCAAGTTGAAGCTGTAATTCTGCTCTAAGCATCATGTCCACTCGAACAGCAAGAACGGCAGCAGTAAGTTCCAAATGAGGAATTGTCACTTGCTTTATTGGTGCCACTCTGGCTTTGCCTAGCATGAAAGAGACATGAGTCTTGTCGTAGCTATTCTGCATCCTGAGATATGTCACAGTGCCATATCCACTTTCACTGGCATCCGAGAAGTGGTGTAACTGTCCATGAATGGGGTTTTCAAAATCTGTCTGTTTGAGGCATCTATTTACCTTGAATGCTGTCACTCTTTCCAGGTCTCTCAACCATTGGATCCACTGCTGTTGGAGAGTTGGGGGGATCTGATCATCCCATCCATAGTTCTTCCTACAGAGATCCTGTAATATGAGTTTAACTGGAAGTGTGAGTGGTGCCAGGAATCCCAAAGGATCATAAACTGAGCTGACCACGGATAGAATCCCACATCTAGTATGAGGCTGTTCCTTGAGTGACATCTTGAACTTGAAACTGTCTGTGTCGACACA
The DNA here is from genome assembly GCF_004355925.1 of Anarrhichthys ocellatus. Lineage (NCBI taxonomy): Eukaryota > Metazoa > Chordata > Actinopteri > Perciformes > Anarhichadidae > Anarrhichthys > Anarrhichthys ocellatus. The sequence goes on from NW_022283262.1 coordinate 1,782, forward strand.
CCAATGAAGACCAAGGGCTCTCTCAACCAGCAGTTGGTCTCTCTCCAAATCCAGCTCATGCAGGTTCTTAGATCTGTGCTCTTCTGGAATGGATAGCAATACTCCACGATTGTTGCTAATCCATTTTGTCAAATGGATTCCTCCCTTATGACAAACGGCTGTCAAATTCCGGACCATTTCAACAGCCTCCTCAGATGGCAAGCTCTTCAGACAGTCATCCATGTAAAAGTTTCTATTGACTGTGTCAATTACCTCGGCAGGGAAACTGTTCTGGTTATCTTCTGCAGCCTTCCGGAGTGCGTAACAAGCACAACTGGGTGAAGACACTGCCCCAAACAGATGCACAGTCATCCTGTATTCCACAAGTTCTTGCTTAAGATTGCCTTCAGGCCACCACAAGAACCGAAGAAAATCCACATCTTTCTGTGTCACTTTGACTTGATGGAACATGGCTTGAACATCAGTCATCAAAGCCACGGGTTCCTGTCTAAATCTTATGAGGACTCCTAACAAAGAGCTGGTGAGGTAAGGGCCTTGTAAAATTTCACTGTTGAGAGATTTTCCTCTGAAGTCAGCTCCACAATCAAATACAACACGAAGAGTTCCTTTCTTAGGATGGTACACTCCATGGTGTGGAATATACCATACCTTTCCATCAGAACGTTCCAGCTGATGTTTAGGCACACGTTCAGCATACCTCTTACAGATAACATCATTGAGAAAGTTGGTGTATTCCTGATGGAACTTCTCATTTCTTTCAAACTCTCTCTTCAATCCAAGAATGCGCTGCTTGGCAACACATTGATTGTTTGGCAGCGAGACCTCTTCTTTCTTGAAGGGAACGTTCAAGCTATAGTGCCCATCATGAAGCTTGACTGAATGTTTCATGATTTCCATGAATTTCACATCATCCCTTGACATCTCCATTTTGTCTTCTGATGTTCTTTCATTAAAATCATGGTTGTACTGATTATTCAGCAATTCCTCCAGGTTTTGTATGGAAATCCTGTTGACAGTAGCAGCGGGGTAGCCACTCTCACACCACTTAGCACTGCATCCTTGAACGGGACCATTAATAACCCACCCCAATAGGGTCCTAATGGCATAAGGTCCGTTTCCATGGCTGTTGATTACTTCCCAAGTGTCAAGCATTTTGGAGGCATTGGTACCTATCAACAACTCCACGTCAGCTTGAATGCTAGGAACACCAACACCATCCAAGTATGGCAACTTTGACAACTCTTTTTTGATGAGGTTATCAGTGCTTACAGGCATCTTCTTCTGGGTATAGACCTCTGGTAAATCATAGAATCTTTTCCCGGTGAGACTTGAAATCTCCAAATCAGTCAACATATAGCTGGAAACTGTTGCTCCTGAGCCCATGGTTCTTAAGTGGATTTGGGTTTTCCGTCCATTCAGATTAAGCCTCCTCATCAGGTTTTCAGAACAAAATGTTGCTGTACTGCCTGGATCTAGAAAAGCATATGTCTGTATGACTTTGTCTCCCTTATTGGATTTCACCTGTATTGGTAAGATGGATAGAATCCCATCACTGTTACCGGCCCTTGTAGGACCACATGTGTATAGAGAAACATGTGCGCTACTCAATGATGGTTCTTTTGGCAATTTTGAGTCTGTGTTGACTACTTTCTCTCTTTGGCGGATGTGAAGAACACTGGGATGGTTTAGACTGCACACCTTGCAAGTCAAGCGCTTATCGCAATCCTTGCTCCTATGCCCAATGCGAAGGCAGCCAAAACAGATTCCATTATCCTTAAGAAAGTTAATCTTGTCCCAATGTGTCTTCTCTTCCAATCGTGGACACATCTCCAGTGTGTGACCTTGAGAGCAACACAAACAAAAGCTGGTGTTCTTTGCAATATTTTGACTTCACACTCAATGAATATGACAATATCATTGAAGTTTGCCCTGCGATTGAGGTTTTGCAGTAGCTCACATGCAGAGATTCTCCATTTTTCTCTTAGTTTGTATGGAAGCTTCAGAATCACTGCTGTCATATTCGCTGGCATATCCAGTTCTTTCATGTACTGTATGTCCTCCATTGCATTACAACACTCACGCAAAAAGAGGGCATAGGCTTGGAGAGATTTGACATCCTCAGACTTCACTAAAGGCTAGCAGAGGGCTTTCTCCATATATGCTGCAGTAACTTTGTGTTCATTCCCAGTGTTCCTGTAGCAGATCCTTAGCTGTAGTATAGCCTTTGTCTGGAGCCATATGCTGACAACTACGCACTAGCTCTTTTGGTTGACCTCTTGTGTATTTATCCAAAAAATACAGACAGTCTCCTCTGTTGCTTGCTTTACTCTCCACACAATGTCCAAAGGCTCTGATAAACGTTCTGTACTGCAGAGGATCCCCATCAAAAAATGGAATTTCTCTTGGTGATAGTAAATGGAGAGGCCTGTTGTTGAATAAGCAACGTTGTTATTTCATTTTGCCTTTGCAGTAGGTTGCAGAGCGCCGATGTTTCATCATTTCCTTTATGAGCAAGTTGAGACTGAATGCCACCTGGATTTGTTAGCTGCACGTGAGGATGATCCATGCGAGGTTTGCATGATGTATTTACTGGTTTCAGTTGACAGACCATGCTGTTGTCATGTGTTGCATTCCTATATGCATACTGTTGTTGTTGTTGTTGTATAGGTGGTTGTTGTTGCAAGACCAGATGTTGGTTGATATGCTTTGGCATGTCGGTTGAGCGTGGTAGAGACTTCCTTTAACCATGCTCCTTTTTCAAAGTATGATTCCATTCCATCTGATTGTGTGTTTGAGAAAGCTTGGTGACTAGAGGCCTTAAATACTGCTAATTTAGCAGCAACAGCTGCCATTTCTGTGTCAACCTCCAGTCTTTCCTTTTTCTTTCTCAGCAACTCCGATTGCTTTTCCAGCTCGTGCTTCTCCTTTAAGGCTGCAGCGCGAGTTTCAAGTGCTGCTCTCTCTGCTTCTATCTGAATCCGTACAGATGAAGATTTGCTGGTTCTTGAACTGGTGTGACTTTTTCTGCTCAATTTCTCAATAGAAACATTTGTTTCCACATTGGAAATGCTGTCACTGGGTTTGACTTCACTCTCAAAAGCATCATTTTCATCAGGTTTGGAAATGTCTGCATTAGACAACCACTTATTCACAACATCAGTAAAATCATTAACACTCAACATTTTTGCTTTGAACCATATCTCATGTTTGTCCTTTTCTTCATGAGATACTATTTGTGACAGAGATTGATGTTGTTCCTTTGCTTCATTGCAAAGAGTTGTATATTTATCAAAAGTACATTGCACCTCTGTTTTATATTCTCTGTCATGCATTAAGTCTTGAATTGTCCTTTTAAGGTCAGAAGCTTTGTTTAGTTTGGCCTTCCGAACCTTTTGTAGCTTGTCCAGTTTACCCATTAATGCCTTTTGTGTCAGTTTAGTAGGACGTTTACTGACAGGTTGTTTCCTTTTCACCATTGGCCGTGCTGGGATTGACCTGTGTTCCAGCCACGGTTGGCTCATTAACAATAGAACCTTGATTTTGTACCTTTACACTAATATCAGAATCCATCATTTATTAAATACAATTCAAAATTAAACCACCCATACAGCTCTTATATTTAAGCCTATAAGTTGGAACCAATGCATTGGATTTACACTCAGAAATAAAAGTGTGCACACAACTTTAAACATGGCCATGTTGGTAGCGCTACATACCTCTGTCCATTCAGAGTGTCCATTGGTCTGAATTCGTAGCTTGGTGGTAGTGATGATCAGTTGTCCAATTAGATTTCAAAGCAACCACAACTTTCCAGCGATGTCTATTCGATCAGCTGTTGAATCACGTGATGTTGATCAGCTGTTGAATCCAGCGATGTCCAGCGATGTTGAATCCAGCGATGTCCAGCGATGTTGAATCCAGCGATGTCTACTCGATCATCTGTTGAATCCAGCGATGCCGATCAGCCTGAATCCAGCGATGTAGTCGTCAGCTGTTCACTCTAGCGATGTCGATCAGCTGTTCAATCCAGCGTTGTCGATCAGCTGGTCAATTCAATGAACGACGATCCATACAAGTTCAAATGAAGCCAGTTTTTGACTTAATTGTAGTGACTTTAACAAATATCCATTTTAAAGCCACTGGAGGGCGAA
>NW_022283263.1:0-5931 GCF_004355925.1 Anarrhichthys ocellatus
AGACTATAAACAGTAACACTTTACAATATAATACCCTATAGTTACCCTATGGTAGGCACTATAAAAAGCTGAACTCTGAGAGGTTTTTCCATCACGTTTATAATGTGGTGGCTACTCCTTTAACATAGTGAGGCTATTATGGGCTATGTTGTAAATCAATGAGCAGTTTGTGACTGTTTTATGGTCACACTGGATTTTCAAGTCTTTAAGTCATCCAGGCCGTGGTATATCTAGAAAGAGTCAAAGGTAACTGCACTTGCTTCATGTAACCACAATGAAATAAGGACCAAGTGGTTTCTGTTTAGTTTCGCTTGTATGCCTCAACTCTGTTCTCATTGGGGTGATTGTTTTTGTTTCTTAAATTAGCATTATTTTCAATCACTCTCCAGAAAATGTACTATATTGTGTGATACATATCTATCATTAACTTGTAAGTTACTTTAATTACGGCTTCTTACCTTTTCAATTTTGTTTTAGTGGCACAAAATGTCCCCACCAGCGATAATGTCACCGATGTTTCAGGTATATTTTAGACGCACATCTGTTGTTTTTACCGTCGTCGTCGTCGTGGCGGCTTTGTTGTTCTTTTTCAGCTGTTCCTGTCTCAGAGCTAGTATCAACATCCGGTCATGACGTCACAGCCTGTGCTGCAGCGGGTGCTCCACTAGGAGTCAGCAGAGAGGTTAAAAAAAACCTTCACGTGAGAGTTACAAATATGTTCAATGAAGTATATAGGTACTAGTCTACTAGATATATTTCACCCTGTGTTGAAAAAAAAATATGCAAAGATTTTTACCAGCAAAATCTTATCTTAAATGTACCAATAGTTTTACCTATACACTGGCCATCGTTAACGTTATTAGTAACACCTGTGCTTGTCTAAAAAAGTTAAAAAAAGACCCAGTGCAGCTTGTTTTAAGTAGAGCTTGTATCCAGTCAGATTCAGCCTCTATTTCTCTATGTAAGGGGAGAGCCCCGATGCCGGCTAGAGAGCCTTTGCAGTTTAAGTAAATGGGGACGATATTGTTGATTGTCATAGGCCATGTCCACATTACTCCATTTTTACTCCGTATTTGCAACGTTTACACTGAGCGGCCACACTACGCCGGAGTTTTGGAGCACCCTAAACGGAGGAGTCTGAAAACTCCCCCGAGGTTGGAGGTATTTGAAAACTCCGGGGTTTTGGTTGCGTGGACGGTCGGAAACGGATGTGCGTTAGAAAAAATGAGCCCACACCCGTGCTTGCTATTGGATTGGTTATTAGCAGCCATGACGTCTCCATCCCTGATTCGTCACACTCACTATCACGTGACCCGTACCCGGAAGAAAACAAACAGCCAGGGCGACCAGTAATTCATTTCAACATGGATAACTAATTTCAAGCGTAAAAGTCTGCATTTCTGTGGAGGAAGCAGCTGTTATTGGGGCGATTAGCGAGCGCCGTGACCAGCTGCGTCATCAGCCCTATTATGCGGCCAAGCCAGTTAGCCGTAAATGCTATTCAGAGCTACAACAACAGTTAGTGCCTCGTTGTTTTTAGATTCTAATGAGAAGACACGCTGCTTCGTTTTACTTCTTCCGTTTGGTCGCCTTGAGAGACCTTAGTCTGTAAGTATGTCTGTATGGAGCATGAAAAGATGTACGAAGATATATTATATTCGCTAATGCTAATCGCGGTTAGCATTTCCCCATTGGCGGTAATGTTAAAATTAGCTTAGAAGCTAGCTAGCTAGTAGCAATAGTCTTCAACCAATCAGATCTTTAGTTTGACATGTTGGGCGTATTCTTTGACGTGCCAGTGGCACTGAGGTAGCCTTCTATGTACGTCAGCATTACCGTGCGCCTGTGATTGGTCAGTGGGCCAGCACGTGACTAATGTGAAATTTAAGGAAGCTGGCAGAAGTTAGTTGGAGTAGTAAGAGTTCAAATTGAAAGATATGGAAGAAATAACATTTTTAGGGTTTTGCTTGGTGTAGTTCATTTATTTTTATGAACGGTGTTCCTGGCTGACTGGGAATGCGTTTCATTTTAACCGAGCGTATTGGTGTTTGGAGCTATGCTAACCTGAGGACGCCATAGCACAGCAGGACACTACTGTGCTTTTGAAAATTGTGGGGGATTTAAGTTTTAAAGCGCTCCTAATTATGGATATTATATGTTACAATGTATTTACTAAAGGAAGTTTAGACCAAGAAGTGTGTTTTAGTGTCTGTGTGATCAGGTTTGAGGAATGTGCTGGAGCGGGGGTTGGGCGAAAGTGGCTGGGTGAGGTGTTAAGATCAGAATAGGTCAACGGCCCAGGAGGGGCTTATTGGATTTCAGCCAATCATTGAGCTGATCGATATGTAATGTGAGACTTTTCAGAGACTTTGGGGGAAAAAGGAGATGTGAATCCCCGTAGAGACTGATGCTACATCCACATTACTCAGTTTCTATTTGGAAGCAGATTTGTCAAATAGAAACGATCTCCGTCCACACGGCCGTTTCAGCATCATTCTCGAGTTGATCTGCATCCACACGGCAACCTTCGAAGACGGGCAGCACGTGACCATTAACGTACACTGGGCATGCGCGTGACGGTGTAAACAAGTTGCAGAGTTAAAAAAAAATAAAAAATACGGCCGAGTAATAAAGTAGTCTTCAATAATGAAAGGTTGTGTTTGATAGTTAAGATCTTCCTCTAAAATAGTCCTCTATAAACTCAAACTGACAGTTCGTGGAAAGTTTTATTTTTCAGACTCAGTTATAGCGCTGCGGGTCTCCCTCTCTATCTCTCTCTCACATCAAATTTACTTTAAAATCAACACTTACACGTAAACGTTTACTAGATTATGGGTCCATAAATGTGGTCAACGCACGTCTCTCACTCTATTCTGCTCTTGCTTCGTGCAGGAAAGCTTAGCAGATCGCCAACAGTGAAATAAAGACCATTGAATCCGTAGAAGAGTTTCATGACTTTAGTATGAATATTTGTTATTTGTAAAACTGTGGAAACACAATATGAAATATGGCTTTACAAACTGTCCATATACACATACATGAAGTCACAAAACATGACTTTACGTGATGATGCAGTCGGACATATTACATAGCCATCATGTAACATGTCCGACTAGCTAGCTTCTAAGCTAATTTTAACATTACCGCCAATGGAGAAATGCTAACCACGATTGGCATTTAATACAACAAATGTCATACTAAAAGAGCGAATAGAATATATCTACGTACATCTTTTCATGCTTCATAAAGACATACTTACAGACTAAGGTCTCTCAAGGATACCAAACAGAAGAAGTAAAACGTTAGTGTCACAAACCGGGCCGAACGGCCATAACAAAAAAGGGAGACGCATTCAATGAGACAGTTGATTAATTATTTATTAAGTTTAAAGTAATGAAAAAGACAAACATAAACTAACAGTGACATGTGAAGTCACTCATTTCAGCAGTGTAAGTGAGTGGGTGCGTGTAAAGTGTATATGCAGTGTTGTATAGTGTAAAAACAAACTATAACCGCAACCTAAACCAATGTGGGTGTCTCAGGAAGGAGCCAGAGCCAACTGAAGATCCAGAGGGTTTTATAAAGGGTGCACTGGCACCCAGGGCCAGTGTAGTTAATTGCCTCAGGTGTCCCCACTCTGCCTGACGATCCTCTGCCACACCTATAAGGAAAGCAGCCACACAGGCAGACAGGGTTGACACACACACACACACACACACCCCCCCCCAATAAGACGGGGGTCCCACAGGAACACCACAACAGTAAACAAACAAAACAGAAGACAAACGGCTACACTCCAACTCCTCAACTGTGCTACTGGCAAATGGCCGAACAACTCTTCCACCCTCATGAGGGGCCCTTAATTTCTCAGCCGACCAGACAACAACCCCCCCCCCCATCAGGATCCAGAACAACATCATCCATATTCCCAAGTCAATCTGCATCCACCTCATCAGCCCCCAACACAGGTTTCACTGCCATTGGTTCCCACTGGCCATCACCAGGTGCACCAACGGACAAAGAGCCAAAATTCGATCACCGGCACCAAACCCACGCATCTCAGCTTGCGGACCATACCTGCTCTCCATTTTAGTCTGTGATGCAGCCAACATTTCCATCACCAACTCACCTGCAGAACAAAGTCGATGCCCAAACACATAATCCATAAGGTTGGTGGGCGGACCTGACGCCTTCCAACCATCCTTAAACACAGACACTGGACCCCGGACAGTGTGGTCAAACCTTAGGTCATTTGGGTTAAACCCTGTACTTTCCTGCACAACCTCCCGTGCAGTTAACAGCAACCACAGTAGCCCATCTTCCCAGTCTCCATCTAGCTCAGTGCAATATGAGCGCAAAAAAGACTTCAGTCCTTGGTGAAACCGCTCCAAAGCGCCTTGACTCTGTGCGTGATAAGCAGACCACTGGTTATGTCTGATACCTAGTAGTTTTAACACTTGGGCCATCAGGTAAGAAGAAAAATGTACACTGGTCACTTTGTATGACTCTAGGGATGCCATACAGTTATAAATTGCGTCAGGGCCTTAACCACAGATTTTGCAGTTATTGTTCGCAAAGGATACGCTGCCGGGTACCTGGTGCTTTGACACATAACAGTCAGCAAATACTGGCTACCAGACTTCGCACGGGGCAGCGGCCCCACACAATCAATGATTAGGTACTCCAACGGCTGACTGATAGCTGGAATCGGCTCCAGTGGAGCTGGTTTAGTGACCTGATTCGGCTTACCAGTCATCTGACACATACTACAGGTTTTAATATGCATAGGAACATCCTCTTTCATTCATGGCCAGAAGAAATGGCGAAAAACCTGGTCGTAGGTTTTCCGGACACCCAAATGCCCTGACCCATCATGAGCAAGTCTTAACACATGACCACGAAGCTTGGCTGGAATGACAACTTGAAAAATGGGATCCCCAACAACATCCTCACCATGGGGCACCTACTTCCTCACCAAAAGACCATCTTGAAGAAGGTAGCCCCTGGAAACATGTTTCACCTCACCAACTGACAGCACTGATCCAAACAACTCCTCCAAGGCTGGATCTGCTCTCTGTCCATTCTGCAGATCACTATGAGACACAGACAAAGGAAAATCAGGTAAACACGTCAAATTTTCCTCCACCTCCCCATCTACCTCCTTTGACTCAGAACGACTCATCGATCGAGTAACCGTACACACAGGGAAAACTTCAGGGAAGTTTACAGCGCTCTCATCGGGCTGTTCTGAGGCTGAAGGAGAGAGACTGACTATCGGAGGAGGCACATCTGCCCATACACGACTGCCAGCCAGGTCGTTTCCCAAAATGATGTCAATCCCCTCCACTGGTAAAGCTGGTCTCACCCCAATAGGAACTCTGCCCTGCACCAAGCCACAGTCTAGATTCAGCATATGCACCGGAACAGGCAACACCCTCAACCCCATTCCTCCCATCAGGATTTTATCCCCTGTATCAGTCTCATCTGAAAATGGAGTCTCGAACATAGGAGTTAACAGCACCTGTATCCCTCAAAATCTTAACGGGCACCTTAATGTCACTACCAGTCTGTGTTACACACCCTTCTGAGACAAAAGGCCGATAGGACTCATCTGGGCCTCCAACCACGCCAGATTCTGCCTGCCCACCTTGCCACACTCTTACAGTACCAGGAACGCTTACAACCAGTGCAGCAGGTTTTAGCCACCCACCTCCAGCCTGCTGCCTCCTATCCCTAAGTATTGGACAGTCCTGTTTCTAGTGGCCTGCCTCACGGCAGTAATTGCACGTATCTTCTCCCATTTCAGGCGCTCCCCAAGGTGCCCTACCTGGAAAACCCCCAAAGCGACCAGATGACTCAACACCATCATCCTGCAACACAGGCTCCCACACATGCTCACCGAGCCAGCTTTTATGAATGAGCGCATACTCA
>NW_022283264.1:0-5929 GCF_004355925.1 Anarrhichthys ocellatus
AGACTATAAACAGTAACACTTTACAATATAATACCCTATAGTTACCCTATGGTAGGCACTATAAAAAGCTGAACTCTGAGAGGTTTTTCCATCACGTTTATAATGTGGTGGCTACTCCTTTAACATAGTGAGGCTATTATGGGCTATGTTGTAAATCAATGAGCAGTTTGTGACTGTTTTATGGTCACACTGGATTTTCAAGTCTTTAAGTCATCCAGGCCGTGGTATATCTAGAAAGAGTCAAAGGTAACTGCACTTGCTTCATGTAACCACAATGAAATAAGGACCAAGTGGTTTCTGTTTAGTTTCGCTTGTATGCCTCAACTCTGTTCTCATTGGGGTGATTGTTTTTGTTTCTTAAATTAGCATTATTTTCAATCACTCTCCAGAAAATGTACTATATTGTGTGATACATATCTATCATTAACTTGTAAGTTACTTTAATTACGGCTTCTTACCTTTTCAATTTTGTTTTAGTGGCACAAAATGTCCCCACCAGCGATAATGTCACCGATGTTTCAGGTATATTTTAGACGCACATCTGTTGTTTTTACCGTCGTCGTCGTCGTGGCGGCTTTGTTGTTCTTTTTCAGCTGTTCCTGTCTCAGAGCTAGTATCAACATCCGGTCATGACGTCACAGCCTGTGCTGCAGCGGGTGCTCCACTAGGAGTCAGCAGAGAGGTTAAAAAAAACCTTCACGTGAGAGTTACAAATATGTTCAATGAAGTATATAGGTACTAGTCTACTAGATATATTTCACCCTGTGTTGAAAAAAAAATATGCAAAGATTTTTACCAGCAAAATCTTATCTTAAATGTACCAATAGTTTTACCTATACACTGGCCATCGTTAACGTTATTAGTAACACCTGTGCTTGTCTAAAAAAGTTAAAAAAAGACCCAGTGCAGCTTGTTTTAAGTAGAGCTTGTATCCAGTCAGATTCAGCCTCTATTTCTCTATGTAAGGGGAGAGCCCCGATGCCGGCTAGAGAGCCTTTGCAGTTTAAGTAAATGGGGACGATATTGTTGATTGTCATAGGCCATGTCCACATTACTCCATTTTTACTCCGTATTTGCAACGTTTACACTGAGCGGCCACACTACGCCGGAGTTTTGGAGCACCCTAAACGGAGGAGTCTGAAAACTCCCCCGAGGTTGGAGGTATTTGAAAACTCCGGGGTTTTGGTTGCGTGGACGGTCGGAAACGGATGTGCGTTAGAAAAAATGAGCCCACACCCGTGCTTGCTATTGGATTGGTTATTAGCAGCCATGACGTCTCCATCCCTGATTCGTCACACTCACTATCACGTGACCCGTACCCGGAAGAAAACAAACAGCCAGGGCGACCAGTAATTCATTTCAACATGGATAACTAATTTCAAGCGTAAAAGTCTGCATTTCTGTGGAGGAAGCAGCTGTTATTGGGGCGATTAGCGAGCGCCGTGACCAGCTGCGTCATCAGCCCTATTATGCGGCCAAGCCAGTTAGCCGTAAATGCTATTCAGAGCTACAACAACAGTTAGTGCCTCGTTGTTTTTAGATTCTAGTGAGAAGACACGCTGCTTCGTTTTACTTCTTCCGTTTGGTCGCCTTGAGAGACCTTAGTCTGTAAGTATGTCTGTATGGAGCATGAAAAGATGTACGAAGATATATTATATTCGCTAATGCTAATCGCGGTTAGCATTTCCCCATTGGCGGTAATGTTAAAATTAGCTTAGAAGCTAGCTAGCTAGTAGCAATAGTCTTCAACCAATCAGATCTTTAGTTTGACATGTTGGGCGTATTCTTTGACGTGCCAGTGGCACTGAGGTAGCCTTCTATGTACGTCAGCATTACCGTGCGCCTGTGATTGGTCAGTGGGCCAGCACGTGACTAATGTGAAATTTAAGGAAGCTGGCAGAAGTTAGTTGGAGTAGTAAGAGTTCAAATTGAAAGATATGGAAGAAATAACATTTTTAGGGTTTTGCTTGGTGTAGTTCATTTATTTTTATGAACGGTGTTCCTGGCTGACTGGGAATGCGTTTCATTTTAACCGAGCGTATTGGTGTTTGGAGCTATGCTAACCTGAGGACGCCATAGCACAGCAGGACACTACTGTGCTTTTGAAAATTGTGGGGGATTTAAGTTTTAAAGCGCTCCTAATTATGGATATTATATGTTACAATGTATTTACTAAAGGAAGTTTAGACCAAGAAGTGTGTTTTAGTGTCTGTGTGATCAGGTTTGAGGAATGTGCTGGAGCGGGGGTTGGGCGAAAGTGGCTGGGTGAGGTGTTAAGATCAGAATAGGTCAACGGCCCAGGAGGGGCTTATTGGATTTCAGCCAATCATTGAGCTGATCGATATGTAATGTGAGACTTTTCAGAGACTTTGGGGGAAAAAGGAGATGTGAATCCCCGTAGAGACTGATGCTACATCCACATTACTCAGTTTCTATTTGGAAGCAGATTTGTCAAATAGAAACGATCTCCGTCCACACGGCCGTTTCAGCATCATTCTCGAGTTGATCTGCATCCACACGGCAACCTTCGAAAACGGGCAGCACGTGACCATTAACGTACACTGGGCATGCGCGTGACGGTGTAAACAAGTTGCAGAGTTAAAAAAAAATAAAAAATACGGCCGAGTAATAAAGTAGTCTTCAATAATGAAAGGTTGTGTTTGATAGTTAAGATCTTCCTCTAAAATAGTCCTCTATAAACTCAAACTGACAGTTCGTGGAAAGTTTTATTTTTCAGACTCAGTTATAGCGCTGCGGGTCTCCCTCTCTATCTCTCTCTCACATCAAATTTACTTTAAAATCAACACTTACACGTAAACGTTTACTAGATTATGGGTCCATAAATGTGGTCAACGCACGTCTCTCACTCTATTCTGCTCTTGCTTCGTGCAGGAAAGCTTAGCAGATCGCCAACAGTGAAATAAAGACCATTGAATCCGTAGAAGAGTTTCATGACTTTAGTATGAATATTTGTTATTTGTAAAACTGTGGAAACACAATATGAAATATGGCTTTACAAACTGTCCATATACACATACATGAATACAAAACATGACTTTACGTGATGATGCAGTCGGACATATTACATAGCCATCATGTAACATGTCCGACTAGCTAGCTTCTAAGCTAATTTTAACATTACCGCCAATGGAGAAATGCTAACCGCGATTGGCATTTAATACAACAAATGTCATACTAAAAGAGCGAATAGAATATATCTACGTACATCTTTTCATGCTTCATAAAGACATACTTACAGACTAAGGTCTCTCAAGGATACCAAACAGAAGAAGTAAAACGTTAGTGTCACAAACTGGGCCGAACGGCCATAACAAAAAAGGGAGACGCATTCAATGAGACAGTTGATTAATTATTTATTAAGTTTAAAGTGATGAAAAAGACAAACATAAACTAACAGTGACATGTGAAGTCAGTCATTTCAGCAGTGTAAGTGAGTGGGTGCGTGTAAAGTGTATATGCAGTGTTGTATAGTGTAAAAACAAACTATAACCGCAACCTAAACCAATGTGGGTGTCTCAGGAAGGAGCCAGAGCCAACTGAAGATCCAGAGGGTTTTATAAAGGGTGCACTGGCACCCAGGGCCAGTGTAGTTAATTGCCTCAGGTGTCCCCACTCTGCCTGACGATCCTCTGCCACACCTATAAGGAAAGCAGCCACACAGGCAGACAGGGTTGACACACACACACACACACACACCCCCCCCCAATAAGACGGGGGTCCCACAGGAACACCACAACAGTAAACAAACAAAACAGAAGACAAACGGCTACACTCCAACTCCTCAACTGTGCTACTGGCAAATGGCCGAACAACTCTTCCACCCTCATGAGGGGCCCTTAATTTCTCAGCCGACCAGACAACAACCCCCCCCCCCATCAGGATCCAGAACAACATCATCCATATTCCCAAGTCAATCTGCATCCACCTCATCAGCCCCCAACACAGGTTTCACTGCCATTGGTTCCCACTGGCCATCACCAGGTGCACCAACGGACAAAGAGCCAAAATTCGATCACCGGCACCAAACCCACGCATCTCAGCTTGCGGACCATACCTGCTCTCCATTTTAGTCTGTGATGCAGCCAACATTTCCATCACCAACTCACCTGCAGAACAAAGTCGATGCCCAAACACATAATCCATAAGGTTGGTGGGCGGACCTGACGCCTTCCAACCATCCTTAAACACAGACACTGGACCCCGGACAGTGTGGTCAAACCTTAGGTCATTTGGGTTAAACCCTGTACTTTCCTGCACAACCTCCCGTGCAGTTAACAGCAACCACAGTAGCCCATCTTCCCAGTCTCCATCTAGCTCAGTGCAATATGAGCGCAAAAAAGACTTCAGTCCTTGGTGAAACCGCTCCAAAGCGCCTTGACTCTGTGCGTGATAAGCAGACCACTGGTTATGTCTGATACCTAGTAGTTTTAACACTTGGGCCATCAGGTAAGAAGAAAAATGTACACTGGTCACTTTGTATGACTCTAGGGATGCCATACAGTTATAAATTGCGTCAGGGCCTTAACCACAGATTTTGCAGTTATTGTTCGCAAAGGATACGCTGCCGGGTACCTGGTGCTTTGACACATAACAGTCAGCAAATACTGGCTACCAGACTTCGCACGGGGCAGCGGCCCCACACAATCAATGATTAGGTACTCCAACGGCTGACTGATAGCTGGAATCGGCTCCAGTGGAGCCGGTTTAGTGACCTGATTCGGCTTACCAGTCATCTGACACATACTACAGGTTTTAATATGCATAGGAACATCCTCTTTCATTCATGGCCAGAAGAAATGGCGAAAAACCTGGTCGTAGGTTTTCCGGACACCCAAATGCCCTGACCCATCATGAGCAAGTCTTAACACATGACCACGAAGCTTGGCTGGAATGACAACTTGAAAAATGGGATCCCCAACAACATCCTCACCATGGGGCACCTACTTCCTCACCAAAAGACCATCTTGAAGAAGGTAGCCCCTGGAAACATGTTTCACCTCACCAACTGACAGCACTGATCCAAACAACTCCTCCAAGGCTGGATCTGCTCTCTGTCCATTCTGCAGATCACTATGAGACACAGACAAAGGAAAATCAGGTAAACACGTCAAATTTTCCTCCACCTCCCCATCTACCTCCTTTGACTCAGAACGACTCATCGATCGAGTAACCGTACACACAGGGAAAACTTCAGGGAAGTTTACAGCGCTCTCATCGGGCTGTTCTGAGGCTGAAGGAGAGAGACTGACTATCGGAGGAGGCACATCTGCCCATACACGACTGCCAGCCAGGTCGTTTCCCAAAATGATGTCAATCCCCTCCACTGGTAAAGCTGGTCTCACCCCAATAGGAACTCTGCCCTGCACCAAGCCACAGTCTAGATTCAGCATATGCACCGGAACAGGCAACACCCTCAACCCCATTCCTCCCATCAGGATTTTATCCCCTGTATCAGTCTCATCTGAAAATGGAGTCTCGAACATAGGAGTTAACAGCACCTGTATCCCTCAAAATCTTAACGGGCACCTTAATGTCACTACCAGTCTGTGTTACACACCCTTCTGAGACAAAAGGCCGATAGGACTCATCTGGGCCTCCAACCACGCCAGATTCTGCCTGCCCACCTTGCCACACTCTTACAGTACCAGGAACGCTTACAACCAGTGCAGCAGGTTTTAGCCACCCACCTCCAGCCTGCTGCCTCCTATCCCTAAGTATTGGACAGTCCTGTTTCTAGTGGCCTGCCTCACGGCAGTAATTGCACGTATCTTCTCCCATTTCAGGCGCTCCCCAAGGTGCCCTACCTGGAAAACCCCCAAAGCGACCAGATGACTCAACACCATCATCCTGCAACACAGGCTCCCACACATGCTCACCGAGCCAGCTTTTATGAATGAGCGCATACTCA
>NW_022283265.1:0-5928 GCF_004355925.1 Anarrhichthys ocellatus
TTTTGAAAGACCTTGTTGAACAAATATTTTGATCTTGGTAGCACCTCGAATTAGAGAGGAGAAGGGTGAAAAGAGCCAGAGTAATAACAGACAGTTATTACTGTGCTCAGGCCCTTAACGAAGACCTGTCCATATGGGAAGAAAATGGTTTCGAGAGCGCTAAAAGCAAAAAAGTGGCTCACGAAGACCTATGGAGGAAAATAGCCGAATTAAGGCTAATCATGGAGCTCGAAGTGGTGCACCAGAGGGCCCACATACGAGCAGGAACTCACTGGCAAGGAAACGAAGAAGTGGACCGTTTCGTCCAGATGAGACAAGTTGTCTTTGTTGGGATCGAGAAGTGAGAAGAATTGCCCAAAGGAAGGGTAGTCCCAGAAGAGAACGTGAAGGAAGTGGTGCAGGCGGTGCATGGAGCACTAGGACATGCAGGCACCGTTCCGACGCGAAGGGAACTGGAAAAGCAGCGACTCTGGATTCCTGAAAGAGAAGTCCGACGAATCCTAAAAGACTGTGAGTTGTGTGGTCGATACAACGCAGGGAGGACAAAGGGTGGGAGGACTCACCATTAAAAGTACCGTTCCCTGGGGTTCAGTATGCATGGATGTGGCAGGACCCCTAGGGGTATCGGGGAAGAACGGAGAAAAGTACCTGTTGGTGCTTGTGGACTCGATGTCAGGATACGTGACCACAAAAGTGGTGAGAAAGGCTAACGGCAACAGCGTTGTTAGCATGCTGGACCAAGTCTGTGGCTACCTAGGCGTGCCTAAGGAGCTCAGAACTGACAACGGCACACACTTTCGCAACGCCAAGGTGGACCAATGGTGCCAACAGAATGGGGTAATGAGGATTTTCTCTCCCCCATACACTCCCCAAGCCAACGGGGTGGTGGAAAGGACCATTGGTTTGGTGAAAAGTTGGATTGGGAAAAATGCCAACACCAGAGAATGGAGCACTAAGACCCTGGACATTGCCAGGACCTTAAACGATCGCTACCGAAGTGACAGGCCCTCCCCAGCGGAGGAGCTGATGCACCGCCCCTTCACATCACAGGAAGTAGGGCGGGGCTTGGAGGATAAAGAACCCAAGCTTGAGCAGAAAGTCCCACTCCGAGTAGGACAGCGAGTCTGGATCAAGGCTCAGGTCGGTGCACCGGCCTCTGCAGTCAAAGCCAAGTACGACAAATCCGACATAATAGTGAAGATTTTGGACAGCAACACCGTTCAACTCAAGAAGAAAGGAATCCAGGGAGTGGAGCAGCTGAAGCCAGTTCCACACTAGGAGAAAACTAGGAACTCAAGAATGGCCACTAACATACAAGGTTTACCACCCTACGTCAGAGTGGCCACTGTCAAAGGGGTGGTTACCATGAGAAGGAGTACTACGGGGGTCTGGGCAGGCAGAGCCCTGAAGAAGTTAGAGTATGCGAAGAGAGGATTTCTCTTCGCAGTAAGAAAAAGAGATAATACAATGGAGAGAAGTAAAAAACGACTGCGTGGTCTGCATGATGCCGACCACCCTGATTGTTCAATGGGAGGGACCCGGGAACCAGAAACCGGTTCGGGTTACCGGGAGAAGAAGAGAGTTCAACAGTATGCACCATAAGCCGGTGAAGGTTATGGATGCCTACGTTTGCGGCATGTGCCGAGTGGAGACGTTGCCCAGGTTAACCATCATCACCCAGTGGGACCTACGAGGGGAGAAGCCAAGCTTTAGGGACTGCTTCTGCCAGTGGGACGGGGAGCGGCTGCACCTCTGTGGATCATGTGCCCTTCTCCAAAGAAACGGGAAAATGGTGCAGGCTGGTATGGCAGACGGATGGCAGGTGAGAAAGTTCATTGAGCCCCTGCAGACCCTGGCACCAGCCTCATGGGACTCTCGGGCTCCTGAGACTGTTCTTGAACCAGTTTGGGAGGGGTCCGGGGTACCCTCTGCACCATCTCTGGACCAATTGGATGAAGAACCACTGGACGATGGTGAGGGCCGGAGCGCTGGACCAAGGGGAACTTGGAGAGAGTCAGTGTGGAGGAATTGGCCATACAGCCCAGCTCAGGCAGAGATCGTCTACCCACCTCTGGCTGCAGTGCAGGTTCCTGCTGCCTTCAGAGTTTATCGCGACCCTGATGAACCAGGGTATAGCTCGCTGGCAGCCGAGTTGCCAGATTGCAGACGAGACATGGCGATAACCCACGGCTGGATGGGGCCCTGGGAGCTCACTTCCTGGAACCGGTTAATAGAGGAAGTTTTCTGTGACCAAAATGCCCAGGTACAGGAACTAGCCGGGGTGCCAAGAGAAGACGGAGCCCGAGGCACGAATCTCCATTATCAAGTCACCAACCTGGATGCTTTTGGCCACTCAGGGGCCAGGGCAAAAGAAAAAAGTAAGATCTTTACAATCTCCCCGGAGGGGTGGCAAAGAGAAGGAGTCATACAAATACCCGGTTCATGGGCGGCTAGAGCGGCTACGCCCACATGGCCTGAGCGGACAATGCGCGTGATGGTGACGGTGAGGACCGTGATGGTCCCATTCGTCGGCGTATTCTCCCTTGGGGTTGTTTTGACCAGAGCGGACGAGGCGTGGCCTCCACCGGAACAACGCGCAAGACCTAGAGGGTTTAAAGCCTGGGCCCGGAAGGCGTTTCACAAATCAAGCTCTGGTGGAAGAAGAGATAGAAGCAAGAGCGAGTAGGAACATAATTGAAGAAAAAGGAAGTTGATTGTTGCAATGTCGCACCCAAACCAAAAAGGCAAACAAGGACGGAAAAGGAAAAAGATTTCCTCTGATCCCAACACACCAGTAAGACCATATATTAAATTACCTAATGAAAGAGTCTACCTCGACAAACCAAAGAGAGATTTTTTATACAGAAAAGGATTCTGTGGATCCGGAGCATATTTTTGCAGCAATGGCGAGTACTAAAGATCCCCAGACCTACGGATACCAGGGAAAGGAGACTTACGAAGGACCTTACGGAACGGCTGGGAGCTCCAGTACGACAGAGTTTTAGTCATGCTGACTTGCCCATGGTTGATGCAGCCGGTTCCCTGTTGTCCTGCCTCGTCTCCCTGGATCTTGAACACCACTCGCCTAACGGTGAAAGGGAAACATCTGAAATTAAGGTGGGGACCTAACTACGCTGACCATTTGCAAGATGAATATGTCGAGATTTGGCTGGGTGAGGAGGTGATTTGGACAAACAGCCCAATTATGCGGCGCCGAACGGCTCTGCACGTTAAAAACAAAAAACGTTGTGTCATTGAGAATCACGACATGAGGTTACACACTGTCCATTACTGCCTGCCTAGTCCAGGCCCGCTAAATCCGAACCCAGACCTACGGATGATGAATATGCCATACACCAAGGTTAGAAATTGGATGCACCTCCAGCAGAATCACTCCGACCTATGGGCAAAAGTAACGGAGCTCCAGACGGAAGAAGGAGAGCCCCTATTCGCAGCACTCGCCCAAGTAAGAAACTATATTTCACCGGAACACAAGGAGGGGTACAGACGGCTGACCTGGCGTGCGGATGACGATGGAGACTGCATCGGGCCACTCCCACAGCCACAGTCGCTGGTCGTCACCTACTATCGATGGGTGTGGAGAGGGCTGGATGAAAGAATAGGACACCACCCCTCAGTGCTATATCATCGACTCCTGAGGGGAAGGATTGTTCAGACTGACCCGGACTCGCCTCCGTACTTCAGCTCCAGCCATCACGAACCAACAACGGACCCGCAACCGCAGACCTCCACCCAGGCGGCACCTACTCCATGGATCTCCCAAGTCTGCTTGGGGGAGTTCAAGGAACTAGGCGACCCGCAAAATTAAAACCCAACAAATCAGTAAGCAGAGGCAAGCGACTACAACAATCAAGTAAACGACCACGGAACGGAAAAAGGATATGTTTTTGCGTAATGGCTAAAATGGTAGCAGTGTTGGCGGGACTAGCAGTTGTCCTGGCTATACTGTACCACTATGGTAGTGAACCATGGGACCTAACTCATGTAAGGGTGTCCTACGCTACCACAAAGAGGTTCGACCAGACATGCTGGACGGTGGAACCTGCAACAATTGTTCTCTCCAAATACGCTGGATGGGGGAGCAACATCACCCGGTTGGACCTGGAAGGTCTAAAGGGATTGCAAGAAGGGGGAGAGACAGCCCCGAATCTGACTGCTACTATCGTCGCGTGGATCGCTACCTGGAGGCAAATAAGTGGAATTAACAGCACAGACGTAGAAGCAGATTGGACTAGTGAAATCCAGCGGCTGACAGAGAATTCAACATGGAAGGTGGATGAGACCGCAGGAATAGTACCAAACCTGATGGGAATGTGGGGATTCGATGAGGACTGGGGGGAACTGGTAGAAGTCATCCCTGAAGGGCTAGCGGGCTATCGGGATAATGGAGACGACACTTTTTGCAGCCCTGCCCCTACCCTGGGTTCCCTCTCTCCAACCACCATCCTGGACCAGAACGTGTTGGCTCTGACGCGGGAAATGGACGCGCAGCTGAAGGAGGCAGATGAGGAGGACGAACTCCTGGGATTGCAGCCGCCGGGGTTGGACGGTGGTCGACAGCTGGGAGCGGGGATCAAACTCATCCTCACTAGAAGACGACGTGCTTATCATCACCGCTCCAGGCGACGACGACTCCCTGCAGGGGGACGACTAACACGGCACGGCAGCCTGCGACCTCAAGAAGGGGGTGTCAAACAAAAGGAGGATTGAGATCCCAGGAAAGCTGCCTTAAATGAAGGAATACAGTTCGATATGAAAGTAGGATAAGGGGACACAAAGCATATAATAAGTAATCATTTTAAAGCAAGTATGTATAACATAATGATAATGAAGTGATTTAACAAATGTATAACTGAGTAAGAAGTAAAGTCTGTGTGTGTGTGTGGAAAGAGCTGATGTAAGCAGGATAGGGACCTTAGGGGACCTTAACGGATGAGATCATAACAGATGGTGGGGTGATGTCCGAACATGCCCCGCAAAAGAAGGAAGTGAGAGTGTCCACACCAGAAAGTTAGGGCGTTGTTCGCAGCACACACACATTTAATCAATGATGTCATGTAAATCACATGCCGAGGGAGGGAGTGTTGGGGAGAAGGGAGGGGAGAGAGCTCCAAGTAATAAAAAGGAAGACTTGCAGATCGCAAGACGGGATTCAACGCGGGAGCCACCCAAGTGCTCCACGGAGAAGACACTGGACCTCGCTCAACAAACCGCACCGGAGGACTTCGTCTCTGTTCACGGAATGAAGACAGCCGATTCCAGGACAAAGATTGAAAGACGGAGATTTTCCTCTCCCCCCTGTTTGACTTTAACAACTGGACAACAGATGGACGCCGACGCCCTGAAAGACTTTGTACTGAGTCTGAGAGAGCGCTGAACGGACTTCGTTGGCCTCGCAGGAGGAGCTGAAGGTTCGGCCGGACCTCCAGCTCCTGAAAACCCCACAAAGGACTTTTTTATCACATCGTGAATCCAGCTCTACCGAGCCGCCTCGGCATCGACCATTAATGAGTATAACCTGAAAAGAAATTGTAACCTGATTGAATTAAGTATCGTATATTATTATGAAGAGCTGTAGCTGTGCCCATGCTAAATATAACCTGCAATAAATATCTAATCTGCATTTAAAGTAAAGTTCTCAAGAGCATTCATTTGCTGAGGTAGTAGAAGTTCCTCATGGCAGTAAAAGGGTAAAGCTATTGTATGTTAACAACAAGAGTTCTTAATGGTTATCCTAGTGACCGGTCCACTTAACAGTCCCTTACGGTTTTAGTCATAATCCTAGCCGTTAAAACCTAACCTGGCAATTTACCAAGAGCCTGGATCCAAAAGAGGAAAGCTGCCATAACTGACGCGACTAGGTAGAAGCGCCCGGCCAGGGTGGCCCCTCGGCCGAGTGCACGTTAC
>NW_022283266.1:0-6010 GCF_004355925.1 Anarrhichthys ocellatus
TTTTTCCCCCTTAATAATAAAAACCTTCATTTAAAAACTGCATTTTGTGTTTACTTGTGTTATCTTTGTCTAATATTTAAATGTGTTTGATGATCTGAAACATTTAAGTGTGACAAACATGCAAAAAAATAAGAAATCAGGAAGGGGGCAAACACTTTTTCACACAACTGTAATAAATAACTTAAATAAAGATGGAGACATTCTGACTGAAGGTCACTCTTTAAAGTTTCTGCTCAGGTTTCACAGGTTTGTTTATTACATCCAAAGACATTCAGCAGAGTTTTTGCCGATAAAGGTTTTGGTAATTTTGATGTAAAACAAGAAAAGATAAAGAAAGCTCTCGTGTTTCCTCTCGACTTTGTTCTTGAAAAGCTGAAGAAGCATTTTGTCAATTATGTGTCAGTGTCGACATGTTTATTTTTTATCTTTATTGTAAATCAGCTGCCCTTGTTTTTATTTTGAACAAAAAGCTGAATGAAGACTTCTGACAAAACAGATGATTGACAAACAACAACGCTGACAGCGAGTCGTCTCATCTCAGAGCTCGTCTCTGCTCTCAAACAGTCATCACAGTCACTCACTCTGCTGTAAACATTAGTTTATCTCATAATTATAAGACTTGATCTCATGATTGTGAGTTCTGAAATGCTTCTGGAGGTGAGAACTAGATATTAATACGAGAACAACGCTGTAAAAACCCTTTTAACCACTTAACAACTAGCAACCTGGGACTTCTTATAACCTAAGCAGGGTGACTTAATAACCTTTTAGCTCTGCGCAGGCACCTCTTGTCACCAATATCACCAGCAGATGGTCCCAGTGATGTTCTGGCTTTAATCCCCCGCTGTAGAGCTCTATTCTCCTGGACCCTGAACACCTCATGTTAGTTTGTGATGTTTCCAGTCAGGATGTTTTCTATTGCACCTGTCTGTCTGCACGTGTCTGTCTGCGCCTGTCTGTCTGCGCCAGTCTGTCTGCGCCTGTCTGTCTGCATACGTCTGTCTGCATACACCTGTCTGCATACACCTGTCTGTCTGCATACACCTGTCTGTCTGCATACACCTGTCTGCATACACCTGTCTGCATACACCTGTCTGTCTGCACCTGTCTGTCTGCACCTGTCTGTCTGCACCTGTCTGTCTGCATACACCTGTCTGTCTGCACCTGTCTGTCTGCACCTGTCTGTCTGCACCTGTCTGTCTGCACCTGTTGTATTGTGTTAAATATAAACAATAAATGTATCAATAAGGTGGAGAAATCAATGCCTGAAATGTAAACAAGTCAACGGTGAAATCACATTTTATTAACTTAAAGGAGAGACCTGTCAATCATCTGCTGTAAGAACAAAGTAATCTGTAAACCGGTGTCATGAATGTGTTCTTCCTCCTCCTCCTCCTCCTCCTCAGGTGTGGTAGTCGGCGAGGACGACTGGACGGCCGACCCGAAGAGGAAGAGGCCCGTGAAGGGCGGCAGCCGGCTCTTCATCGGCGCCGCCATCGACGGGAAGTCAGAGTACTTCCCCACGCTGTCCAGCAGGAAGCTGGTGGCGGACGAGGAGAGCGTCAACATGTTCTCTCTGGTCTACCAGGACGAGTTTGTGTCCTCTCAGATCAAGATCCCGTCGGACACGCTGTCCCTCTACCCGGCCTTCGACATCTACTACGTCTATGGCTTCTCCAGCCGCACCTACGTCTACTTCCTGACGCTGCAGCTGGACACGCAGCTCACGCAGATGGACACCGGCGGAGAGAAGTTCTTCACCTCTAAGATCGTCCGCATGTGTTCCAACGACACCGAGTTCTACTCCTACGTGGAGTTCCCTCTGGGCTGCACCAAGGACGGCGTGGAGTACCGACTCGTCCAGGCCGCCTACAAGCAGAAACCAGGGCGGAGGCTGGCCCACGCACTCGGCCTGTCGGAGGACGACGATGTCCTCTTTGTTGTCTTCTCACAGGTGAGTGAAGGACAGACAGACGGGGAGACAGAGAGACAGACAGACTTCCATTTCTTTTTCTTTCTTTTTACATTTTGTCATCAGTGTCTCATCTTTTCTGTCTTCTTTCGTTACATTCTTTCTCTTTCTTTTGTCTCTGTCTTTCTTCTTCATCTAACTATTGTCTTCCTCTGTTTGTCTTTCTCTTTATTGTGCGTATTCTGACTGTAACTTCCAGTCTGTCTTTGTTGACGTAGTCTCTTCTTCCGGACTTGTCTTAATGTCCGTCTCCTGTGTCCTTTGTCCTCGTCTCCTGTTTCCTTTGTTCCTTGTGACATCACCGTGCCTTGCTTCAGGGACTTGAACCCTCACCTGTCTCTCTCTCTCTGTGTGTTCAGGGTCAGAAGAACCGGTCCAACCCCCCCAGAGAGACGGTGCTGTGTCTGTTCACCCTGCAGCACATCAACCTGGCCATGAGGGAGAGGATCCGGTCCTGTTACCGTGGAGAGGGACGCCTCTCCTTACCCTGGTTACTCAACAAGGAGCTGCCCTGCATCCACACGGTGAGCTAGCATGTTAGCATGGCGGCTAACATCCTGTTAGCGAAGGATCAGCTGATCGTCTGGCTGGTGTCTTGTGAAACCAACCGACTAACTAACCAACCTCAGCTGTGTGTGTGTGTGTGTGTGTGTTCCTCTTGATAAATATGAACATATCATCTACTGTAAATATATATAAACATATATAGAGACAACAGAGCTTTAATATTTCCACCTTTGTTTAAAGAAGATAACAAATACATCATTTCCATCTAATGCAGGTTGACGATGATGTCATCCCTCATATTTACTAAATTCATGAATTATTAATCATATCTCTTCTCTCTGCGTTCCACAGCCGAAGCAGATCGGAGATGATTTCTGTGGTCTGGTCCTGAACCAGCCTCTAGGGGGTCTGAGGGTCATCGAGGGGAACCCGCTCTATGAGGACCGGACCGAGGGCATGGGGGCCGTGGCGGCCTACACCTACGGGGAGCACACGGTGGTGTTCGTGGGGACACGGAGCGGTCAGCTGAAGAAGGTAGGAGGATGAGGAACTGATGAAGATGTTTGTGATTTTTTTATTCTGGGACTCTCAAAACGTTGGAGAGAAAAACAGCTGCATGAATGTTTAAAATGTATGTTTTGGGTTCTTTGGCTGCTTCAGGAGCTTCTTCATGTTTCAACATCTTGAGTGTTTCTCTTGAGTGTTTCTCTTATTCATCGGTCCTGAAGCTGATCGTCACGGTTGTTGTTGTGTTTCTATTTCTTCTGTTAGAGCTCAGAGGTTCCTCTAGTCCTTCATGAAACCTGACAGACGTGTTTACAGAACTCTGTTAACCAATCAGGATAAAGCTGTGAAGCTCTGAAAGACTGAACAAAGAAACACAGGAAGCAGCTGTGAAGAGTTTTAATCAGCGTTGCTTTTCAAGAAACACCTGATCACAGTTTTATCTGAATATGAACATCCAAGTGATCCACTTCCTGGTTCTGTAGAGGTTCTGGTTCTGTAGATGGTTCTGGTTCTATAGAGGTTCTGGTTCTGAAGAGGTTCTGGTTCTGTAGATGGTTCTGGTTCTATAGAGGTTCTGGTTCTTCAGAGGTTCTGGTTCTGTAGATGGTTCTGGTTCTGTAGAGGTTCTGGTTCTCAGGAGGAACTGACTTCATGTCTCATTTTCTCATCTTTAAGAGGCTCAAAGTTACTTTTCTTCGTCCAAACTGGAACTTTTACTTCATTATTTAAAGTAGAATCATTTGAAAGTTTAACTCTTTATTAATATATAACTCTATACTCTATAACTCTATACTCTATAACTCTATACTATATAACTCTATACTCTATAACTCTATAGTCTATAACTATAGTCTATAACTCGATACTCTATAACTCTATAGTATATAACTCTATAACTCTATAGTCTATAACTCTATAGTATATAACTCTATACTCTATACTCTATAACTCTATACTCTATAACTCGATAACTCGATACTCTATAACTCTATACTCTATACTCTATAACTCGATAACTTGATACTCTATAACTCGATACTCTATAACTCGATACTCTATAACTCTATACTCTCTAACTCGATAACTCTATACTCTATAACTCTATAGTCTATACTCTATAACTCGATAACTCGATACTCTATAACTCTATACTCGATAACTCTATAACTCGATAACTCGATACTCTATAACTCTATACTCTCTAACTCGATAACTCTATACTCTATAACTCTATAGTCTATACTCTATAACTCGATAACTCGATACTCTATAACTCTATACTCGATAACTCTATAACTCGATACTCTATAACTCTATACTCGATACTCTATAACTCTATACTCTATAACTCTATAGTATATAAGTCTATAGTATATAACTCTATACTCTATACTCTATAACTCTATAACTCGATACTCTATAACTCTATAGTATATAACTCTATAGTCTATAACTCTATAGTCTATAACTCGATACTCTATTACTCTATACTCTATAACTCTATAACTCTATAGTCTATAACTCTATAGTCTATAACTCTATACTCTATAACTCTATAGTATATAACTCTATAGTATATAACTCTATAACTCGATACTCTATAACTCGATACTCTATAACTCGATACTCTATAACTCTATAGTCTATAACTCTATAGTATATAACTCTATAGTATATAACTCTATAACTCTATACTCTATAACTCTATACTCTATAACTCGATAACTCGATACTCTATAACTCGATACTCGATAACTCGATACTCTATAACTCGATAACTCGATACTCTATAACTCTATACTCGGTACTCTATAACTCTATACTCTATAACTCTATATTCTATAACTCTATAACTCTATAACTCGATAACTCGATACTCTATAACTCTATACTCTATACTCTATAACTCTATACTCTATAACTCTATAGTATATAACTCTATAGTATATAACTCTATAGTATATAACTCTATAGTATATAACTCTATAACTCTATACTCTATAACTCTATACTCTATACTCTATAACTCTATAACTCGAAACTCTATAACTCTATACTCTATAACTCGATACTCTATAACTCGATACTCTATAACTCGATACTCTATAACTCTATAACTCTATAACTCGATAGTATATAAGACCTTTTTATTTACTTAAGAGTTTTAAACATTATATTTAATTGTAGCCGTTTGTTGTCATTGATTATCGTCGTCTTGTAGTCTGAAACAGATTCTAAACTTCTTCCTCTACACTTCACACTCATCTTCATCATCATTGCTCGTCTTCATTCAAATTAAAAAAGACCCTTTTTATAAAAAGCTCTTGTTTCCACATTCGACTACTCGGTTTCTCTAGTGAAGGAAGAATTTAAAGAACTGCCCTACGATCTAAAAGTGGAGGATGAAGAGGAGGAGGAGGATGAAGAGGAGGACCCTCTGGGCGTTCACCCTGCTCACCTCTTCCTCCCACTTCATCTTCATCCTCTGAGGGAGAAGGAGCCGGAGGACTCGTCTGTGTAGTGAAGAGATTGATGTTTGGTTGTAGATGTTGGCTCTATGTTTAGTGAGGCCTCCTCCTCCTCCTCCTCCTCCTCTGGTCTCTGAGTCCAGCCAGACGTTTAGGAATAGACGATGATACAAACGTCCTCGGGGCCGAACGTCTGAAGCAGCTTCAACATGGTTCAGAAGAACAGTTTCTCATTCATTGGTCACTTCCTCTTTTCTGTTTTGACTTTGTGTAAAACGAGTTGATGCACTAAATAGATTATAGATTATAGAAACACTTTTGAGGAATAAATTCTGACGTAGTTTAATTTATAGAAGAAGTGGACGTCGTCATGGTGACGTTTTGAAGTCTTGAGTTTGGTGATTTCACTGTCGCCATCTTGTTTTCATCTCAACCAGTGAACAGGAAGTGACCATATCTGGACTGAGGAGGAGTGACGTAGAGACGCCGTATAGGTCTCTGGTAGAAATCTGTCAATCAGCGTGTAGCCCCGCCCTAAAGCATCCCCTGCTTTATG
>NW_022283267.1:0-4888 GCF_004355925.1 Anarrhichthys ocellatus
ACTCATGTGACTAACAACACTAACGACTCACGTGACTAACAACAATAACGACTCACGTGGCTAAAGGTGCATTCACACCAAATGCGGCGCGAATTATTCACGCGAGTAGATTACATACAAAGTCTATGCACAGATGTGATGAGACTGGAGTGACGGAAATTTGCGATGGCGCGGTGCGTTTGGCGCGGCGTGAATTCAGGCGAAGTCACGCGAATTCGCTTCAAACGCCCCAAACGCGTGAGTTGGAATTTTTCAACTTCGACGAAAAAATGGTGTGACGCTGCGGCGCGATATCCTGTCAGCGTTGAGATGTTTCTCCTGTCATCACTGACGTCCTGCCGTTGTTGAATCAGAAAACAAATACTGTAGCCGTCTGTGTTCACCCAGAGCTCTACGATACCTCATATCAACAGAGACCGGACCAAACTATGTGTTTAAATGTGTGTGTGTAAACCATATGGTACAAACAATGAAAAACACGCTGCTGTATTTACGTCTATATGACACTCTACAATGTTAGCATAGCCTAGCACCGATCGATCCGAGCTCCATTGAGAAGACAAGTATTTTAAAAGTTATTTGCTTGTCGTCTTGCGGAGAGAACTAACAAAACATGAATTCAGACTTTTTACTAATCTGCATCATTACGTAGTTATTTCGGAGTCCCTTTTTGTCGGTATATTGCCGTTAAATCACAGCCAAATCAGTTTATTTTGTGTTCATACAGCTGTAGTAACCAGCCGACGTGTTTAGTTTCCCAGGATATCTGGACTTCCACAACACGTACTAAGCAGAAATAGAGGTTATTTTTCCCATGGTTGATGGCGAACAGTTGAACAACTTTCAGGGCAATAAGCCACGCCCCCTCTCAGGCGCGTCCAGCACGATTCACGTGATTCTTGAGATTCACGGAATGAACACAAATGGTCCCCGGCGAGACCGGCGGCGCGAATGATGCGATTAACGTTTGGTGTGAACACGGCATAAGAACACTAACGACTCACGTGACTAAGAACACTTAAGTGTCACATGACTAACGTGACTAACGACTCACGTTGCGAACAACAATAACAGCCTACGTGACTAAGAAAAGTTATGACTCACATTGCTAACAACGCTAACGACTTAAGTTGCTAACAACAACAACTCACATGACTAAGAACACTTATGACTCACAATGCTAACAAGACTAACGACACTAATGACACACGTTGCTAACAACAATAACGACTCACATGACTAAGAACACTTATTACTCACTTGCCTAACAACATTAATGACTCGTGGCTAACGACAAAATGTCTTCCTTTTAGTTTCACACTGGGTCTCTGACTGTCCTGCTGTCCTCCATGTGTGGACTCTTTACACTGACCGTCTCATAATGACTCGGCTGGTTTCTATTGGGACCAGTTAGTCAGACGGCGAGGGGCAGCGACCGGTCTTAGATGAGACCTGGTTGATTATAAGAGAGACTGTAGAACCAGCTCCATTATGGCGTCCGTAAGTCTCCGTGATGCTGGTTCACTGACACAGCAGCTGATCATCAGTTAGTTCCCATTAAAGAGGAGGAGACAGCTCCTGCAGCCTGACGACTAAAGAGATGATTCGTTGTCCCTGATGATGTCACAGAGACAATCTGACATCATCGGATCAGCTGACTGAACAACCCAACAGCTTCTTTCACTCTTTCAGACGAAGTGAAACCTTCTGGAAACTCAGAAGAAGAACTGGTTTGTGGAGACGGACGCGTTGAGGACGACTGGTGGACGTCTTTCTGATGGACTTGTGGTCTTTTGTTGTCGTCCAATCACAGCGGAGGAACAAACTGCTCTGGAAGTGCCTTTATATTTAGTATATCGTTTAATACGTGAAGTTTTATTTTCGTTATTTATTAAGTTTTACATGTTGAAAACAGATCTAATATATCCGTTATGCAGAAAGATGATGTGACAGTTTATATGATAAAAAAATTAGGCTTTAAGTTTTGGAAAGAAAAGCAGAAGATTCATAATTCTTTTGTATTATTTTGATTCACGAGTTTCACAATGAAACGTTTTTAGAGTCAGAGAGACGTCCATCATCTCTGTCTTCATGTAAAAGACATCTGGAGACATTTTCATTAGAACGTCTTCAATTCAGAAACCATGAAGAAGAACGGGGGACAAAAAGACAACAAGATCAATTTCCTGTTTGACCAGAGTTACTCCTTTACCTTCTGAGAGCTGCTCTCTCTCTCTCTCTCTCTCTCTTTGTCTCTTGTTTCTCTCTGTCTCTCTCTCTGTCTCTCTCTGTCTCTTTCTGTCTCTCTGTCTCTTTGTCTCTCTGTTTCTCTCTCTGTCTTTCTGTCTCTCTGTCTCTCTTTGTCTCTCTCTGTCTTCATTCAAACATTCTCAGGTTCTTTTTAAAGTCGCTGAGTGGAAGGTTTTCTTCTTCTTTGAGTTTCACATTCAAGTCTTTGTTGAAGAAGAGAAGTTCATTTTTTAATGTTTTTAAGTGATGTGAGATCTTTAATGATTTTTGATTTCTTTTGTTACTGTACAGTTTTCTAATCGTTTGTAAAGAGAAGAGAATGTCCAACATGTTAGTAAAGATCAGTTACACACAGTGTTTTATTATTAATGTCCTTCGTCAGGGACACAACATGGACATATGAAACCACAATATCCACTTCCTGTTTACAGTATGTTAATAATGTCAAGAAGAAGAGATGATGCTGAACACTTGAATCTACTCAAACCTTTCATATAAACAGTCTATAAGTACAACGTCCTCATGTGAAGACGTCTAACTGTCCCGTTTGTCCCACAGTTTGAGAAGTCGGGGATGATTCATTCATAGTTTCTGTTCCTTTATTAATATTTATTCATACAGAGTTTGCGTCTCAGCTGATATTTGTCCTGCTGTCTGTCCGTCACATCTCTTCCTGACATTTCAGACGCGTGGGCCTTAAACCCTCCACAGTCGACTGCATCAGGAGATAAACTGGAAGCTAAATGTCAGCTGAGCGTCTCTCTGGAAACACACGAGGTCTGAAGATCAAAAGTCTCATCAGATATCGGACCGTGAAAGGACAGAGGAGACATCCTGTTTATGTGGTTCTCATGTGTTCTGGAGTAAAAACCAGAGTCCAGGTAGAAACGATCATGTTAAGAGTACCATGAAGTCATTCAATAACTTCATCAGACTGTTGGTCGTTATCTGAACGCTGTCTGTTAGCAGCGACCCTCAGTGCTGACGAGTGAAAGGTGTGACAACGTTCTCACGTTCTTAAATGTTTTAGAACGTGAGAACGTTTTGGAGTCATTTTATTTGGTCATCACTTCTCAAAGATTTAGATTAAGATGTGGAGCGATGGTCCCCACAAGAACAGACAAACGTGTGTGTGTGTGTGTGTGTGTGTGTGTGTGTGTGTGTGTGTGTGTGTGTGTGTGAGAGAGTGAGTGAATGTGTGAATGATGATGAAATATTTTGTCAGAAATTTTAAAAACAGCTACATTATTTCTCTATTATATTTGCATGAATTAAATATGAATGGAAGTTTTAGCAAACTGTGCAGACAAAAAGTGATTATAAGTTGTAGATATAGTTATGTTTTACTTTACAAGTTCATCATTTTCTAATAATTTCCCTCCAACTGAAAATCAGTTTGCTTTGGGTTAATAACAGATTAATAACGGGTTAATAACAGGTTAATAACAGGTTAATAGAGGGTTGATAACGGGTTAATTACAGATTATTTATTGGGTTAATAACAGGTTAATAACAGATTAATAACGGGTTAATAACAGGTTAATAACAGGTTAATAGAGGGTTGATAACGGGTTAATTACAGATTATTTATTGGGTTAATAACAGGTTAATAACAGGAGGATTTCCAGCTACTCTGCATGCAGGAATCGTCTTCATGAAGTTCTCATCATGACTGCAGGAAGGAGGCGAAGGCTGAGACGTCTTCATCGTCACCATTGTCTTCATTGTCTGATCTCAGACAGCAGAGTGAAGAGTGAGAGGAAACAGGAAGTCTGCAGGGAAACACCAGAGATCAAAGCACCACAGAAGAAGACGTGTCTCCTGCAGAGAGACGGACGAACAACCGAGCAGCAGTTTGAGAAGAATCTGTCTTAAAAGACGAGGAATTTTCTGTGAGGTGAAGAATATTAATATGATTAATAATCTTTAATAATAACGACGAGATGTCCAATGAGACCAAGTCCTGAAAACTTCCTTCAACAGACGTTTGACTGCAGCTCAGTGTTTTTCTCGTGTCTATTATTAATTTCACACTATATACATATATATATATATATATATATATATATATATATATATACAGTATGTATATATATAGATATATATATGAATAAACACACATATATATATATACATACTGTATGTGTTTGTGTATTCACAGATCATGTCGAGTCGAAGTGAGAGGACCAATCAGCTGACAGCTAACGGGCGGCGAGCGTTTCCATGGCGAGCAGGTCATGTGACAAACACTAATTAAGATTTACTCCGAAACGAGTCGATGACAAGCCGTCTCATCCTGGTTACCATGGAGACCAGAGCCCCCCGTGTGACGGACGAGGAGAGGTGTGAACAGGAAGTGAAGACGTCTCATCACACACGAAGCGGTCTGATTGTTAAACACTGACCTGATGTCTGTCTGTTGATCTGCTACGACCAATCAGCTGAGAGCTGCTTCACACACCAACGACTGACATCCCCAAGAGGGGACCATCTGCTGTCCAGCTAATACATAAACACACACACACACAGACACACACACACATATACACACACACAGACACACAGACACACACACACACACACACAGACAGACACACACAGACAGACACACACATATACACACAGACAGACACACACA
>NW_022283267.1:4898-5922 GCF_004355925.1 Anarrhichthys ocellatus
ACACACACAGACAGACACACACATATACACACAGACAGACACACACACACACACAGACAGACACACACACAGACAGTCACACACACACACACACAGACACATACACACACTCAGACACACACACACACAGACAGACAGACACACACAGACACACACACAGACACAGTCACACAGTTTGTTTCGATGTTCGGTTTGTTTCTCAGATGTTTGATTTAAAGTTAATTAACAGCAGGAATAACTCATGAATATTTATGAGCTGGGGGCTCGCCCCTTCACAGAGCTCTACCTGTCAATCAAAAATACTTTGTGATAACAAATGAGATTTTATTTATTTTAAAGTAAAGAAAGAAAAATAAAAACAGAATCAAAGAATCACACTTTTAGTTATGACTGGATATTTTGTTATTCTGTTTGACACTTTAATGACATACTACAGTATTACTATCTATTCATAATATTCTGATTGATTTATTAAAATGCTGTGACTACTGTTGTGGAAATTTATCATATGGTTCTTTTAGTTATAACTTGTATCGCTTAAACCTGCATATACCACCCTAACCCTCTTCCCACGATAAGGCTGGGAAGCTGGCCTTGATGGGTGCATCGGCCAACAACATCTGCGAGGGGGAGGGTGTTAGACCTCCGAACCATCCGTGGGGAAAGAGCTCTATCCATTCAGCTGAATTATGATTGAAGTGTCTGTTCATTAAATATGTTTTTAATACTTTAAGAAGTTTCCATCGTGATTATTTCTCACTGAGAGGTTAACAAGATTTTTTTCCACCACAACTACAAAGACTACAAAAGACACACAAAACTACAAACAGACAGAAAACAACAACAATACTATATTATATTATACTATATTATATTATATTATATTATATTATATTATATTATAGTATATCATATTATATTATATTATATTATATTATAGTATATTATATCATATTATATTATAGTATATTATATTATATAATATTATAGTGTAGTATATTGTATTATATTATATTATATTATA
>NW_022283268.1:0-5920 GCF_004355925.1 Anarrhichthys ocellatus
ATATATATATATATATATATATATATATATATATATATATATACACACACATATACATATATATACACATACATATATATACACATATACATAAAATAGCATCAAATATAGTGTAAATTGAAGCACTTTGGAGGACTGGTGCAGAGTTGTGTAAAATAAATAAGCTGTAATGTAGACAGGTTGTATTTTCACTTACTTTGGCAGCATTGATCACTGTAGCTGTGTAGGACTGTGCATTGTCACCACAAGCTCCTCCGCGAGACTGGTGACATCTGATCAACTGCAAAAACAACAATTAACGGATGAATACAAGAAGTTAGTCTGCAGAAGATCTAGAGTTTGCAGAGAAAGATTTGGAGAAATGAACTCCATCCAAAATCCTCCCCTCTTCACTCTTTGGAGGAAATTGGTTTTGCTTTGAGATAAACATTACACAACAAAACAGCCAATCTGCACTGATTTAATTTCAAATACAATATCACTTAAATGGCTCCATCCCAGTATTACTCTTTATGTTCAAAAAACGAGATTTTGTCATTTCTGGAAATCCTTAGGCAGTCACACAAACAGTGGCCCCATCTGTCAATTACTTGAGTGGGCCAGCACCAAAACACTATTATGCATTAAATGTATTGTAGAGTGCACAACAGAACATTCTGGGTTTTCTAAGTACTTAACAATCCCATTACACAGAAGAGAACAGAGAAGTCTATGCATCTGTTGATTTTCAAAATGTTATCATCTCTCTTGGACTCTTCGTGGAATGACTTGTTTATCCAGACAGATTAAAGAGGCAGATCAAATGCATTTTTGGGATTGTAAATATGTCCCTTTTCTGATAAGGCACTTCTGCTGTGGATGATTGTGTGTGTGTGTGTGTGTGTGTACACTACCTTGTTCTCAGCGTAGGCTAGCCAGCGGCTTCCCAGAGCTATTGGATTTAGACTAGGGCCGGGGCAGGGATAGCAGCCTGAAAAGACATAAAGATGGTCAAATAACAGGGGCACCAGTGATGATTACAATAGGAATAAATAACCACATGAGTTTGCAAGTAAAAACAGGAACATATGCAGGGATTTTCACAAGCATTCTCCAGGAGGAGAGGGTCTGTAACTATCTTAAACCATTAACGTGTTTGTGGGAGTCTCTTGTTTGGGAAGATAAATGTGAGTCTAATGTGGGTGACGTGTCTGTAGGCTTGTGTGTGTGTGTGCAGCATGAGCTAATGGAGACTGTGGTACCCAATAAATTGAGGATGGCTCCTCTGCTGATTGACAAACACAAGAATCCCTGTGGGCACACTCACACACACGCAAACACAACCAGTGTGCTATCAGCAGAAATAAAAATAGCAACCAATAATCCTAAACAGCAAACAAAGCTGTGCCTTCATGAACAGATAAAATGTCTTGGACGTTATAAGAACGGATTTTTTTGCTCTTCCCACCCGAACAGATGAGGAAGTAAACGAGAACTCGGATTGCTGTGACTAACAAGCAAAAACTGAGCTCCAGCTACAGGGGCGTCGATCGCTTCTGCTGCGAGATAGAATCAACCAAGAACAGGCAAACGTGTGCTTGTAAACAGGCTGGAGTATTGATTGATATTGTCATAGATATCTTTAAATGCAAGCAGATACAGACAGTTCCTAGTGTGCGTAAACACAGGCCCTCATCTCGCACGCACGCACGCACGCACGCACGCACACACACACACACACACACACACACACAATGTAAGTGCGTAGAGGTGTGGGGAAAATGGCTTGCTGACAATAATTTTGTGCTCAGGGAGCAGATGAGGTGGAGACAGTAATTTAGTGTGCCGCGTTGGGAAAGGGGTTGGTAGGGAGAAAGTGGGTTGAGGTAAGCCACAAGGGCTGCTGGTAATGCCAGAGAAGACTTTTGTGCCTCTCCAAGGCCGAGGGGAGCCCAAGCAGTGAGATAACATGTGTTTGACATCCTGGGTGGAGAGCAGGGGGCTGAAGGGGGAGTGGAATCAAAGGAAGCAGGGATCAGGCTTCTGAAGGCTGGATCCTGAAAGACCTCTGCCTCATAGTCCCTATTTAAAATTTCCATTTTTCGAATGTACTTAAAGTTTACAAAGTAAAACTTACTGGTGTCGCTACTGCTCCCGTTTCAGAATTGGATTATTGCAAGTACGGCAACAAGAACAACTACCTCTACCAATAAAAGTAACTGCCTCATTCTCACAGTGATCTGAACATCAAGGCAATATACAATATACTAGGACAGTCAACAAATATTCTGCATTCTGACATTCAAATATGAAAATGTATATTTAATTGGGAAAAAAATCTAAAAGCAGCACTACTATTATTTCCAATGGCTAGTGCAGTGCCACGACGGCTTGTTGCCAGGTGGAGCAAAGCGTGGGCGCCCCTTGATTGAACTTTGGGTGCAGCGTGCTGCAATGTTAAGTCGTGGCGGGTGCAGAGCAAAGCACATCCTGTTTGAAAGGCCCTTACCACGGCTATCTGCCTCATGCGTACGGAACGCACCGCATTCAGTCACGCAATGGCACCTTCATTAACCGAGAATGAAACGTAGCGTTAGTCCAAGTTCAACGAGGACTAACAACAACAGTGATGATGGGACACACACCGTGTTCCAACAGAAAAAACCTTCCTTCATGTGAACCAGTCCATCAGCTGTGCGCTCGAGATCAGACTGGAGACATAACCACTTCAGAGATGTGTGAGTAGCACCTGCTGTCTTTAGAGGATGGTACTTTCTGTTCTATATTTACTGTAAATGTTCAGGCAATCTCCCTCCAGCCAGCTGACACCTTATTATGTAGAGAACTCCTCATTTCACCTTCACGGATCAACACACAGTCTCACACGGTCAAAACTGTGCAGGTTGTACAAACTGATTTGTATGCATGAACATACCCTTGCAAGCAGCTCAGTTGACCTGCAGGTCTAAAAGTTAAGCATATTGGAAAGTACATTACATTAAATGTTTTTGGCTGAGGGAAGTTCTCGCCCACCATTAAGATTCAGATAAAGAAAATCAGAAATTGGATTAGCTGAGAGGCTTAGAGGTCTCAGAACATCCATAGGGCCAGACTTGTACAGCGGACGTCAGTGGTGGGCCCAGCTCACAGACAGTAAATAAAGATGGACGACACGACAGCTCCCCAAAAGTGAGGCAAAAACATGTCAATCGGCCCCTGGTGGCTGGCTGCAGCATAGCTCCTAAACCCCGCCCCCATGGGCTGAACTTCAAAAATCAAAGTGAAACCATATTTTCCTAAATATGATTTCTCTCATTCTAGATAGTTTGTCATGCTGATGTGTGTTCAAGTAGAGTTGAAAAAAATGAGTTGGACCTCGTTATGTTTATTGAACTATGAAAAACATTGATGTACATTCTAGTGTGACAAACAGCTGCGGGGGTGCTAACGTAGCAGCTAGGTGGCTCTCCAGCTGCAGCCACGCTCGGCTTGTGTTGGCCAGAAGAGCAAGATGGCAGCGCCTGCATCCAGTATACTTGCTCCACCTTTCTACAGCTGGCAGAAGTTCAGACGTGTCGTCCATTTATAATTACAGTCTAAGGTCCAGCCCTACCCTGCAGGCCTTGCTATTTGTTGTCATTCCCCCAGCGGTGGCATCAGATCCTGTCTGCAAAACCACACCAGTGTCTAGCGCCCAGTGTCCAGCACTTTTTTGAGCAAAAAAGTATAGCTCAAAAAGTCCTGTCACTGAGAAACGTTACATTCTGTGAGACTGGGAATGTGGGTGACTTTTGAAGAGTATTGTATGAAGAGTTTGTAAGAGTAGTGAAAACAATTAGTCTGCTTCAGAGAAATAAGCACAGCAATCATTGTTTTACACTGTAATATAACCAGATGACACAGACACCCTTTTACCGTACGGAAACACAGTATGTACCAAACCGTTGTGAATTGTTCCGCTCAGAAAATCTAGACAAGGCTGTGGACTCAAGTTGAACAGAAAGACCCAGCTCACAGCACACACACCACTTGAATGCAAAGCAAGAACATAAACATGGGACGATCCTTAAGTGCTCATAAAAACAGGACATGTCCACCATCTCATCCCTGGAGAAGGAACGTGCTGCAGCAGAACGGCTCATCCGAAGCGGAGCTACACACATAGCAGGACCCTTTGTTTACTGCTCCTATGGCCCAAACAGACCAAACAACCAAGGAGAGGAGGCCCCTGCATCCAGGAACGATTAATAACTATTGAGCATGTTTGGTTTCCTGTGGCTCAGACACTGATAGGGAAGGCAGGCAGACAAAGAGGAGACACATTAAAGCCAGCCAGTAAGGTCAGTTTACTCCAGTCAATGACTTAAGTGGACAGCAATGGCCTTGTAATGCAGTCTGGCCTTTCTTCCACAGCCTCCTGCAGCAGACGTGGCAGGTATACCAGCAGGATGCAGGAGCTGTGTTGTAAACAGTTCCCCCGTGTTGAGCTTCAGATGGAGGGCCTCACATCATGTCTCCAAGCAGTTTAGTCACAATGCAAAGCTTGAGAGAACAGCAGGCCTTGGTGGCTGGTTGCACTGTAACCAAGTCAAACCGAGGCACAGACCATGTTAATGTCAATGGGTTGAGGAAAAAATACATATCTTAGTTGATTGTTTGCGCTGCTGCATACAGTAGAGATCACTGGGATTTTTCCCGACATTTGTTTCCATTGGAAATACAATAATATTTCACATGCGATGACAATCTACATGAAATCTAACTTTTCTGTGATATGAATAACAATTGATCTTTAAAAAAAAGATTCTTCCTTTTACGGTCCAGAACTTAATAGCAGGTCAGAAAAACACGCCAAAAATATCAAAAACAAAAGGAAGCTCCTAAAAGAAAGGTGTCACACTGGTGCATAAATGATGTTCTTACTTTTTAACCAGGGTGCTCCTGAAGTGTGCATATAAAGTACGATAGAAAAACAACTCTGTAAGTGTTAAAACAGTGTCTTACTTGTGACGAAGAACTTCTTGGTGAAGGTGCAGCTGTCAAATGCAGCAATCTTCTCTTGGAGGCTCACAACGAGAATACTTGAAGAGGGAGAAAATAGTCCATTATTAGAATGAAAATAAACATGTTGTAAATGAATCATAAAATATGAGTTGTTTCTAGATCAGACATACTGCTTGTTGCAGTGGAGATCATAGATGGGCGTCTTGAACTGAATTGATTTGACCATTTCCCCTGTCCGTAGAGAATACAGGTCAACACAGCAGTAGGGAGGGCTCGTCCTGAGAACAGAGAAACAAATGCATTTAGTCAGTCTGAAGAATTCATGCAGACATCAAGTAACTAATGATACAACTTCAGGGCAGAACACAGACACTTGTGATGAATGATAACTACTGATTTAAACAAATATATTCTGACACAAAACCACTTCTCCTTTCAATTCATAGTGTAGTCATGACTGTACATATAAATTAATAACTCAAAAAAGTCAATTTGTGTGAAGGGATCCTTTAAAAGTGGGAGCATACCAATCTGAATAGCAGATTGATTTTAGAGGGCAAGTTATATGGAGCACAGTTGTTACAGTAAAGATAGAATATAATATATAAAAATAAATAGTTCAGGTTACATTTAGGACCGTGCTAAACTAGTGTAACATTTGAAAAATCACTTTGCTAAACACCTTGAGAATCTCTGTTGTCATTGCCAACATGGTGGAAGTGCACCACATGTACAAGAAGCCTCTATCAACACAGCACAGAACGTGAGGGAGCCTGTCCAACATGCTGTTCGAGGAGAATATAGACATACAGTGGGTACGGAAAGTATTCAGACCCCTTTAAATTTTTCACTCTTTGTTTCATTGCAGCCATTTGCTAAAATCAAAAAGCTCATTTTATTTCTCATTAATGTACACTCAGCACCCCATCTTGACAGA
>NW_022283269.1:0-5919 GCF_004355925.1 Anarrhichthys ocellatus
CTACACGGTGATTGACAGGTCTCTACCAGAGACGTATACGGTGTCTCCACGTCACTCCTCCTCAGTCCAGATATGGTCACTTCCTGTTCGCTGGTTGCAAAAAACAACAACATTGCGACGGCCGTAATTTGAGGCTTCAAAAACATCAGTCCACAAACCAACAGGTGACGTCACCGTGACCATGTCCACTTCTTATATACAGTCTGTGGTTGCATACTACAAAAAGCGACCAGGTGCAGTAGAACATCCTGGTATTTATGGATACTGTAAAGGACAACTTGTGTATTGGGGCTGCCACCACTTTGGGTACACGCTGTACATAACTGTACACTTGTACTCACCATGTTCTCAGAATAAATGCTGTGATTGAGGTTGCAGCATGCCACCACGTTCTTGCCCTCGTCGTTCTTCACATACAGCATGGTGGGCCTCCCCTCTCGTCCCGCTTTGTCAAACTCATGGTATGTCTGCACTTTAAACTTGCAGTCTACAAAGAAAAAACACGAGCAAAACACGAGCATGAGGAGAAAGTAGCTCCAGCTGGACGATCATCAGTAGCTCCATTTTAACGGACAGAACAGTTTAACAGGTGTGCAGTAAAACAAACGTGTGTGTGTGTGTGTGTGTGTGTGTGTATATATATATATATATATATATATATACACGTATACATATACACACACGTATACACACACACACACATACAGTGGGTACGGAAAGTATTCCGTACCCTAAAGCATCCCCTTTAGGGCGGGGCTACACAGTGATTGACAGGTCTCTACCAGAGACGTATACGGTGTCTCTACGTCACTCTTCCTCAGTCCAGATATGGTCACTTCCTGTTCACTGGTTGCCTGATGGACATTAGACAGAATGCAGCTTTGAAGACACTTCTGCATCGGCTTCATTCGGAGGTTGCCGCCTGGTTCATACACGAGCAGATTATGATTTTAAAGATGGAGATCATATGAATGAAAGTCCTTTGAACCGTCCACAAACTCATTTCCTCACTCATCTCCACTCAGCGCTAACATTGAGCTCGTTCACTGACCTTTGGTGAGCAGCTGTCAGCAGCTGTTCCTTCAGCCCCGGTTAGTCCGGCTCTGTTTGCAGACTCGAGGCGGCGGCTTTAGCTTAGCGTCACGGCGATGTGTTCCTCCGTCAGTTAAAGCGCCGACTAAACGGCTTAACAGGTGTAGGCCACAAATCCCAGTCATGAGTAGCGATAAGTCTTTGTTAAGCTGCGGGTCGGTATCTCAAACGAGGGTCGAGCCGATTCCCCTTTGACCAAAGCCGGTTAACACGAATGCTCCAATGTCTGAAGCATGAGAACGATCGGTAACGCGTCCTCTTGTCAACCGGTACCGTGGATAAACAGGATGTTACAGAACGCCTTCACTGACATCAAGCTACTTTAAATTAAGGTGGCAGAGGCCTGAGAGACCCAAATGTCATTTTCACTGATCAGAGACTAGAAACACATGTTCTACTGAATATAACGATCCTGTCTCCCGTGTCTCGTCTCCTCGTAGGGGGATCGGTCAGGTGCTGACGGACTACGTCCACGGAGACGCAAAGATCAAGATAGCCAACGCGGGCCTCTTCCTCTTGTCCACGGTGACCTTCGCCGGTCTTTGCTACTTCAACTACAACGACGTGGGAATCTGCAAAGCCGTCGCGCTGCTCTGGAGCAAATGAACAGGACTGGCTGATTGTAAACACACACATACGCATATATATATATATATATATATATATATATATATAAAAAAATATCATTTTTGACAATATAACAGAAGTGTCGTAGCAGACTTGGTTTGTTGCTCCGTTTCCTGTTTCCACATGTGTGGGAGGTTACCTTCTTTAAGCGACGTCCTGTTGATTTATGTCCAATTACAAAATATGATATCCTGACATTTCATCGTTTTATTTACCGGAGACATTCGTGTTTT
Organism: Anarrhichthys ocellatus; assembly: GCF_004355925.1. Lineage (NCBI taxonomy): Eukaryota > Metazoa > Chordata > Actinopteri > Perciformes > Anarhichadidae > Anarrhichthys > Anarrhichthys ocellatus. The sequence continues at coordinate 1,953 of NW_022283269.1, forward strand.
CAACAGAAACATCTGCAGAACATGTAACTTATTTCATTTATGTTCGGGGTTCCTTTTCTTGTAGCTGATTTCTTCTTCTTTGATTTTGTTTCCTTCACATTGTGTACATACTTTATTTTATATTGTGCCTGTTAACCCATCAGGAATAACAGAGCAACATATTGAGTTGCTCTTCATGTATGAACTACAAGCCCCTCCCACTTTGAGTCAGCAGACAGCAAATAAAACAGATGACACATTTTGAAAGTATTAAAAATGTGCTTTTATTTTGGAAGTATAAATGAATTCCTGGCAGTTTGTTTGATCAATGTGTGTCTTTATGATAACATTCAACATGGCCGCCTTATCATTTACTGTAATACTACACACCCTGCATGCAGCTGGTGTTTTTATACCTCTGGATTTGTGATTCAGTCCTGCAGGAAATGTTTGACAACTTAAAAAAAACATTTGTTCTGGTCCATTCACATCTTTTCAGATTAAAAACGCACAACAATGAGATGTGGCAAGAAAAAGATCGCACTGTTTCTGCCTCGGCGCAATAAAGTTGGCTTTACGGATTCTTTTTCATCGATTTCTTTTTACATTTTATGAACACGATGTTTACAGAGTACATATACACAAAAACATTTTATTTGTGTTGTGTGACAAACAAACCGTGTTTTGAGGTAAAATTACTTTCAATGGAGTCTGTGGCTTCAGTTCCTCCGCTTATATTCTTTTAATGAACACAATGTTTACAATATATATATATATGACAGACAACAAAAGGTTTCACAGTGCTGTTCAAAGGTTTGGGGTCACCTGACAAAAGCTTGATTTATTACAATCAGGATTACTCACTGTCTTTCATGCTTTTATTTTGTAGAACAATCCTCTTTACTAATAGTTATTTAATTTAGTACACAGAAGCAAAAGCTGTACAATCTGTTCAACCAGGCTGACAAAGAGATGATGAAGAATAGAAGAAATTAAAAGAATTAAAGAAGAATTAAAAGAAACTAGAAGCTTAGATTTAAATAGGAACAACTTCCTGTTTCACAATGAAACAGCTGAGAACAAGCTGGAATTAACAGGCAACGCGTTGCTTTAGAGAAGCTCTTCTTCAGACTTCGTAACAGAAACAGAAGGTTACTTCAGGTGTAGCGCTGTTGGAATATCAGCTGAACAAATCACAGTTTAAACCTCTTTAATTTAACCAGAGTTGAGTTATTATCGAGGGTCATTTACGTTTTTCTAGACGGGAAAACAAATAAGAAATGAAAGATATCTGAGAAAATGGTTCTAAACATAAGTTATCATTTAATTCTTCTTTTAGGGCGCAAAACTATTTCAAATGTAAATAAAACATTTGTTGTCTGAATCATTTTGTCTCTGTTGAAAATGGAAAAACAACATAACGGGCGACTCCAAACCTTTAAACGGAAAAACAAACTGAATATCTGCACATTAGAAAAGTGTGATATAACTATTAAAAACATACCCAATTTAAAAATGCAAACCTCTAGAAAAACAGTACGTTGATTTTCCCCATTTTTGTTTCATAAAACAACAAACTGCCTCAGAGACTTTGTGGAATTACAGTATGTTACCGTTAAAAGCTCAAACAGTGTGATCTGCTTTCATGAAAACAAACGTATTAATTATATTAATTGAGTCCATTAAATTCTACTGGTGTGATAAACGTATGTGTTCAATATTACATAAATAAATAGCTATGAGCTGGTTCATTTAGATATTTTACACAAACTATTCATAGTATTTAATGATGTCTTATTTATTTAATATTGAACACTTTCTATGATTCAAAGTAAATTGTAATTAATTAAATCGAAATGACTAAATGACACAGTGAAGGCTGTAAGTTGTCCAGAAAGCAATTCATCCTTAATGAGACAAAAAACAGGGACGACATCCTTTCAAACCATTAATTACACAACAACACATGACACAACTCGTCCACTTCATCTTTACCTTTCTTATGCAACACCAGCTTGTTCAGAGACGGGTCGTCCCCGTCGGGCGCGAATCCCAGGAACTCAGACGGGAACACGGAGGACTCGAACTGATACGTGTTGGTCGGTGTGAGTTTGGTCATGTAGAACAACGCCTTGTGGTGCGTTTCCACAATGTCCTCCGGCAGAGCGTCCTGTAGGGAAACACACGAGGACAACCGGATTTAATTCCCCTGAGATGAACCTGGAAGGGTTAATCGATACATTCCATCTGTGCTCTCGCCAAAGATACCAGACTCCATTGAGAAAAGTCAGTGGAGTCGGGTGGCTTTGGCGCTTCAGTTCCTCGTCTTTTTCATTTTTTGACATTTACACTTTTTATTGAACACAATGTTTCCAATGACAGAAGAAAACAAAGGTTTGGTCACCGGATAGAAAAGCTTGATTCCTTACAGTCCGAGAGGATTAATCCATATTATTGTCTTTCATGCTTTTATTTTGTAGAAAAGTCATCTTTATGAATAGAAGTTATTTAATTTAGTACAGAGAAGCAAAAGCTGTACAATCTGTTCAACCAGGCTGACAACAAAGAGACAAAGAAGAATAGAAGAAATCTGCAGTTATTGGTAAAAGAAACTAGAAGCACAGATTTAAACAGGAACAACTTCCTGTCTCACAATAAAACAGCCGAGAACAAGCTGGAATTAACAGGCAACGCGTTGCTTTAGAGAAGCTCTTCTTCAGACTTTGTCGAGAGGACAGATGGAAACAACCGCTTCAGTTCCCCGCCGGTAACGGCTGTGTCGTTGCAAAGTGAAATATTCTAAATATAGCGTACAACTACAGTCAGTCTTTGTCTGCTCGCTTCTTTCGGCCATTGTTACTTTGTAGTTTCTGTTCCATTAACGTCTTTTCAGATTATACGGACAAAAATTAGATGTGGCAAGAAAACACCATTTACCCACATGCTTCAGATCCCATTAGATGAGAACTTCCTGTTGTATTCGGTTTGGCGCTACAGTCCTATGATCCCGGCAGTATGACGCTGCAGATACTGGTACAGTATGTCTGTCATAATCAAACATGTATCACAGCTCACTATATTTATCTTGAGGGTAGGCTCGCTGTGGTTAAACCCATCCCTCCACCCTTCCTCTTCTTATTCAGCTGGTGCTTTTGCATTCTTCCCATAAGTCTTTTTTTTGGTCAGCAAACAATTAAATTAAAATAAAATAAAATAAGCGTCCATCTGTGGATGTCTGGGTTTATCTTTGCGTTTATAATTGAGGGGTGTGATGTGACGTTATCACGGCTACATTAGAACCTTTCTGACATTCTTTACTGAACGCGAGGATACTTGCTGACGTTTCACAGCAGATGTTTTCAATCTGTGAGGCGCGTGGGCGGGTTGAACTGAGGAGACCCAGCGAGAGATCATCATTACTTCGGATGAATGTCCATAAATCCTCTTAGATGTCACAGAAAAGAAGAGAGAAGTCATTGGACCTCATGCAAGAACATTTTCATCTCATTATCTTAACTTTCTCTTAAGAGCCACGTCAGACTCAGCTAACTCTCGTAGCTTCAGATAACTGAGTAAATGAGCGTGTGTTCATTTGCATTAATTAATGCCCACATAATATATTAGTGCATGAGGCTACACTTGATGTTAGGAGTGATGATAATCACTGGAATAAAGGAGAAATGGTTCCATATGAAAAACATCTTTAAATCATAAGATGTTCATATTGATCATTTAAATTAGTGTAAGGATCAATACTATATATTTTTTTAATGGTTCTAATTTCCAACAAAATAACCAAAAATACAGGCTTACAAATAAATAGAAAGAGTTTAATTAAGCAGGCGGCAACGTCCGGTTCTGAAGAGTGAAGCCAAGACTGAAGTGTCTTAAAGCTGCATTCTCTCTAGTGTCCAGCAGGGGGCGACTCCTCTGGTTGTATAAAGTCTATGAGAAAATGACTCTACTTCTCTCTTGATTTATTACCTCA
>NW_022283270.1:0-5918 GCF_004355925.1 Anarrhichthys ocellatus
AACAGGGTTGATTTGGCAATTCCTGACAGAAGTATTGTTCTTCATACTCATTTTCATCTTCTGATGAGGATGTTGATGAGGAGCCACTTTCTGTTGAATGACACTGCAAAACACAATTCAACAAAATCAGCATCGGGGACCACAGTTTTTGTCAAGTTGTCTAATAACAGTTTGCATCTTAACTGTTGTTATCACGGGTATTCTTTTTTGTAAGGTGTACAATAAGGCAAGCATTTTTGTGTTTCATGTTATACTGTGATTTATGATATATTTCATTACATATTTAATCAATATGCTTTCACTGGAATGGTGTACTGGGGATTAATGTTATTATTTACACCTGTGCTTTACATGCTTTGACAAGTCAAAACATCTGCTTGGGAAAAAGGGTCTGTTAGTAGGAGGAGCACGACTGCAAACCAAAATGAACATAGCATTACAGACTGTTATTGTTTACTGCTAGTTGTTTTGTACTACTTTAAAACAACATTATTTCAACAAACATACAGTGTTCTGTGTTTCATGAATGATATCCGATTATTGACCATTGCAATATTTACCTCTGGAGATGGCGAAGTCTGGGCACTGTGTCCGTCTGTGGCAGCACTGGAAGCGGCACTGGAAGCGGCGCCGTCTGGGCGTCCAGCTGAGGGGGCACTGTGTCCGTCTGTGGCGGCACTGGAAGCGGCGCCGTCTGGGCGTCCGGCTGAGGGGGCACTGTGTCCGGCTGAGGGGGCACTGTGTCCGGCTGAGGGGGCACTGGAAGCGGCGCCATCTGGGCGTCAGGCTGAGGGGGCACTGTGTCCGTCTGTGGCGGCACTGGAAGCGGCGCCGTCTGGGCGTCCGGCTGAGGGGGCACTGTGTCCGGCTGAGGGGGCACTGGAAGCGGCGCCATCTGGGCGTCCGGCTGAGGGGGCACTGTGTCCGTCTGTGGCGGCACTGGAAGCGGCGCCGTCTGGGCGTCCGGCTGAGGGGGCACTGTGTCCGTCTGTGGCGGCACTGGAAGCGGCACTGGAAGCGGCGTCGTCTGGGCGTCCGGCTGAGGGGGCACTGTGTCCGTCCGTGGGGGCACTGGAAGCACCGTCTGGGCGTCTGAGTGAGGAGGCACTCAGAATCTGCACATCACAATTATTATTTTTTTTTGTATGAAGATAATCAGATATTAATAAATATATTAAACAATATATTCAATGGTAAAAGTAAAACCTTTGTTACCTTTTTGTGTCGATAAAAGGCATGTTTAAGCCTCTTCCTGTTGAGAATGACATTTCCAATTCCCAGATCCTGGCATGCCTTACCCCAGAAAGTTGAGTCATCCTTACTTCCTTGAGAAGAGGCCTGAAGCTTTTCGATGACCAGTACAATACCCTCGGCTGTTAGGGAAATTGTTCTGGACTTAAAATGAAATAACAAGTTTAATTATTTTGTCACATACATATTTCACAGTTTCAAATGACATGTAGAAAAACTTTGACATTTATAACTAATTACAGGGAAAAACCACTCACCTTTCCAAAGGTAGAAAAAACAAAGACCCTAAAGTGAACAAAACACAAAAAAACATTTAAATCTAGTTGAGGTTTATTGCTTGTATAAAACATACAATCAATGTTGGACACAGAAAATAGTGGCAGCACAGCAATCGGAGGCAGAGTCAGTTCAGCAGGTTTTCAGGGTATTTAATTAAACAAACTTCAAGTAACACAAAACAGAAAACCTTACACAGTCCAGAGCTCTATCACAAAACTACAAAACCCTGGAGATCCCTGGAGAAGCGACTCTCCCTAACATGCTGACTCTCAGTAGCATGTCCTTTTTGATTAGTTTCCCTGCTTGACATTTGTTCGTCTCCCTGATGAGATCAGCTCCTCTAACTACCCTGCCTCTCAGCCCCTTACATAATTCTAAAATGTAGTCATTATGAGAGTTACGACGTTTAAATAATTACATCGTGTGTAGTTTGTAGATTATAAATTGCTACAGGCTTCATCAATTTGTAACTGATTGATGAAAATGCCCTCTTGACCAAAGCCCAGTTGCTTTAAATTAAAGACTCCACTTGGGATATGTATAACTAGAAGGGTTCCTATACTTAGCACTGAATGTTATACATTATTCAATTATTTACCTTTTACCTTAGTTTTAAATATAATACATTTCTCATGATGCAACAACTTATTACATGATGTAATAATTTCTTAAATTATGCACAAAACTGTTAAGCTGTGTTACGGGTGTAGTAAGGACCCAGGAGCAGTACGACTAACACCAGGAATAGTTTGACTTGAATTCTTTATTTTCTTCGACACACACGACAGGAAAAATATTCTCAGGAAAACAGCGACAGGTTCTCGTGGTCAAGGACAGAAGGTTGAGCGAGTTAGCAGGGCAGAGGCAAGGCGAGGTAGTCCGAAACAGGCAGGGTTGGCAACAGGGAATCAGTCCATGGGTGTATTGCATGAAAGCAGAGAACGATCTGGCAGTGAGTGTGTGTGAGGCAGGGGTTTAAATAGTGGAGGAGGCAGAGTGAGCAGGTGAGAGTAATGAGCTGATGAGGCGCGTGTGACTGGCAGGTGCACTGAATGAACTGATTAGGTGAGTGAAAGGTGGAAAAAACTAGATAGAAGTGGCAGAGCTGTGACAAGCAGTCATTTTCTTACATTATGTGCTGAGTATTAGGGTATGACCTTTTACGTTAATGAAGATATGCCAATCAGTGGGTCCCACCGATCTAGTGCTTATGCTGTAGTCTACACAGACTGAGTATGCAATACACAATATTACACTAACGCAAGCCAAAGCTATTCAAGTTTTGTACACACATCACTGAATATGTAGAAAAAAAGCAGGTATTCAGTGGCAATATACAATAAGAGGAAAGACCGCAGCAGTATGTTATATATTTTTTATAAGCTCCCTCTTTGCGCCGTACCGAGCACACTGGCCTGATATACGCTATAATGTTGAATGATTACTGTTGTGGAATATTTCTTATGACTAGTCGGGAGAAGAAAGTGAAGGTTTTCTATCAATATAAAGTAAACAGAGTTTTGATGAACGATCAAGGTTTGTAAAGTCAATTTATTTGCTTGCAAGCAAAGAGAACAGTCTCACAGACACATTGCAGTGATCTGTATGAGTGCTCTGCCTAACAGTCACAATGCATGGACATTTATGCTCAGACAGCTTCCTGTTATCTGCTTAGCTAACAAGAATGCACAAAGGAGAACACAAATAAAAAACAGGTCATCCTTCGAGCCTTAGTATAATTCATTTAAGACAGTCAGGAAGATGCTTTATCTCCTGTTTGCAAATCCCTTTGTTCACAGTTTGCCTTACAATAAACAGTTTAAACACACAGCAGATGCTTCCTTTGAAGCCACTGTGACATTGTTAAAATGACCATTGCAGAGACAGAATAGACATTCTTTACCCTCACACATCATATATGCATGCAAAGGTTTACGCCTTTACAACTTCAGATAATGCGTCACAAAGGAAATCAAAAGTATTTCAAACAGAGGATCTCTGTTAGTCAAGGCCTCTCTGTGTCTCTGTCTTACGAAGAAGAAAGAAACAGTGCACAATGATAACAGATAACAAGACACCTGGATACTAAACTAATTAAAGTCATCTACTGAAACTACAGTTTGGAGTCTGCTCTTTTAGGACTTACATTCTTTAAACCTTCACATGAGACTATGACATATTTTCCCATTACATTCCACTCTTTTGATTATACAGTAATCACATAATATAGTAAAAATATGTTATAAGGACATTTCAATAACAACAGAAGTATTACCCCAAAATATGATTCATGTGAGATGTCTGAAGAAAAACTGTTTTTGTGAGTTAAAGGATCTCTGGTTGTTTTAAGCCAGCAATACAATTCAATAAACACAAAAGAATAAAAAGATAAAAAACAAAAACTGTCTTTAGACCTGAGCATCAAAATCATCATAATACAGAATAAAATGAAAACGAAACAAGCAATAATATGAATATAGCTATAATGACAAAAATGCGTTCTTCGTCCTTTTGTAGAGGACATGACCGTTCTCCTTTTCTTGTGTTTGTTGGCATAAACACGTGTCGAGAGGGGCTCTTCCAGCCGTCTTTCTTGCATGGCATCAGCGTTGGGACAGTTAACACAGATCACGCAACTGCCCGTTGTGATTCCGTCCGTGATCACTGCATCTCCTCTGTTGGTGGCTCCGTCTGTCCTTCCTCCCTCGGTGGTGCCTGTTGGCTGACACTTGTTGTAGGTGCGAGCTCACCTGTAGCTTCAGTTGGTGCGTCTCCTGGTTCTGGAACCTTCTTGCAGTGGGACGCGTGGACCCAAGTTGCCCTCTCAGCTACTTTGACAGCCGTCTGAGTGACGAGGAGGACCTGAAATGGACCCAGCCAGCGTCGTGAGTTCCAATGCTTCCTTCTGAAGTCTTTCACCACCACGAAATCACCAGGTTTCAGCTTGTGGAGAGGTCCTTCAGCTGGCCTCGGGAGAGCGGCAATCACCTGTTGTCTTATGTTAGATAAAGCAGAGGACAATTGTGCACAATATGTTAACATTTCATGTTCGCATAAGGCGGTTGAGGGAAGTGGCGCCCCTGGTGCTTCAGTTCCTACATGAGGAGGAAAACCAAACAGTATCTCAAAAGAACTCAGAGTGCTTCGTGTTCATTTTCTCATTCTCATGTACATCGGTACTAGAGGCAGAGCTTTTGTCCAAGGCAGACCTGTGTCAGCACAACATTTTGCTAACTTGGTCTTAAGTGTACCATTTTCTCGTTCAACAGCACCACCACTGGCTGGATGGTAAGCACAGTGTGTTCTTAAGTCGATACCCAGGTATGCGCTTAGTTCTGTAATGGCCTGATTGACAAAATGAGAACCATTGTCGCTTGATATTTCAGTAGGAATGCCCCAACGGGGAATGATTTCATAAATCAGAGCCTTTGCTACCGTTGCAGCAGTTTGTTTACTCGATGGAAAAATTTCAACCCACTTGGACCACATGTCTACCATCACTAGACAGTGTTTCTTACCTTCAGATGGAGATAGCTCAACAAAATCCATCATAATGTGCTCAAAAGGGTGTGTCGGAGGTGGATGTGCAGCCTGGCTGGACACTGCCACCGGCCTGCCTACATTGTGAGTAGAGCATGTTACACATGCAGAACAGAATTTTTGTGCACATGCTGTGAATCCCTTTGTGAACCATGTCTCATTTAATGCACTCAACATTCCCCCTTTTGACACGTGGTCTAACCCATGTGTCAACTTAGCATAATGGCTGAAATAATGCTTAGGCAGACATGGTTTAGCATCAGGCCCTGACCACAGTCCATCAGTGTATGTGCAACCTGAAGCTGACCACAGCCTACGCTCTTCCGGAGTGGACAACGTCTGCATAGCTATAAGAGAAGAGGGAGCTGAGACAAATGAGGACATGAGAGCAGAGGAAGTCGAGCAGCAGCTTTTGAGCATCGTCTGTTCCCAGTCGGTAAGCGCCTCGCATTGTGCAACGAATGGACCCAAATCCCGCCACTGATCCTCGCGTCCTTTTGACAGTGAGATGTGTGGAGCTGAATCTGGAACATCAAACAGTTGTTTCTGTGATGGAGTCAGAGAAACAGATACAGCAGATCTATAAGTAGACCAAAACAGTGTGGAACAAACAATTGCATCATTGAGGCCTTCAAAAAACTTGTCCTCATAGCAAACATCTTGTCCTCTAGAAATGTGTGAGGTGCAGTGTAGATGTTTGTAGTTCATGCGGTCGGCATGTGGTGAGACACGTGCGTCTACTGTGTGACAAAGTCGTGCGTCATCAACAGGAAGCCACCATTGATAGGCAAAAAGTGACAGAGAGGGAGTCTGTATCATTTGATGTACGACTCTACGCCTAAGCACTT
>NW_022283271.1:0-5917 GCF_004355925.1 Anarrhichthys ocellatus
CTTCACTTTAAGGAACCGGAGGTTTGTGTCCTGGTCTTTTGATGTGAATCTGTATTTCGGGTTGAGTTTGTCCTGTTTTGTGTGTCCTCAGACATCAAACTCTACAATAGAGGTGAATGTGATTTTGATTGCAGTCTTCACAGAATCTTTACAGTCAACAGTAATAATAAAGCGGCACTTTTACGACTTCCTGTCAGCTGTAAAGACCTTTAACAAGAGGATCATGTGACCGGGGTCAGAGACCTTGGTGTTGTTTGTCAGCAGAACTATTTACTCAGAGAGAGTTTTAGTGAAAACTGACACCGCAATGAGAACACAAACATTTAAAGTGTGCGCAGATGAGCAGTTTGGGTGAAATGAGCCTTTAAATGACTCGAGAAGCCAATCAGAAGTCGCCTCCACCCGAATTCTCCAAACAGCCTGTTGCATCATGTCTGTCATGATTTAAAGAACTGGATCAGAGAGACCTGAACCCAGAGAACAACTTCTAAACACACCCGTGTTCTGACTTTAAGCACCAAACGTGTCCTCTTTGTGCCTTTGTGTGTGCAGCTGCCATGCGTCCACGTCTCCAACTCGATGCAACAACTTCTCTTATTTTACGGTGTAAATTACAAAAATAAAAAACTTTTCCCGCCACCAAACAGAGCGACTGTGTTCCTGCTGCACGTGCACGCGCTTACCTTCATGTCTCTGTTTTTATCTGCGTAGATATCGAGGAGGTCTCTGCTGGAGCTTCTGACCCAAATCCAAGTCCGTCCCGCTCCGCTGCGCTCCGCTGACTGAGGCCGCGGATGTAAATGATCAACTCTTAACGCTCACGAACGAGTTAATGTTCCACCAACAACAACAACAACAACTGAACCTGCTGCTTCAGGAGCTTCACTGAAACTGCACCCGCAGGAGACGCTCTGTGGGCGGGGTGCGCTGGAGCAGGAGGTCCGGTAGAGGCGGTGGAGGGGAAGCCGGGATCCTTAGCCTTTCTGGCGGCACAATAGAGCCGTTGTGAGGCTCTCAGTGAATGATGGAGGGGCCACATGAACTGGAAGTGTTGATCATCATGAGCGTGAACATGCACAGTGTGTGTGTGTGTGTGTGTGTGTGTGTGTGTGTGTGTGTCTGTCATTGTGGTCTAACAAGTCACCCTCTGACAACAGTTCCCTTTCTTCAGTCATCTCCACATTTAGTTGAACTTATGAGTAATGAAGATAAGTACATTTAATATTTAGTCTGATATTGTTCTTTTTATTTGACAACTTTGGTGATTTATTTTTAAACTATTCAGAATCAGAATTACAACACAAAATAAACGAGATTAAAGATTTGATTGACTCTGAAGCTTCTCAGCAGATTAATAATGAGCTCCATCTGTAGCTGCAACATCAAGTGATAAACACATGAATGCAGACCTTTAGAATATAATCAAATAAATATAACAAGAAGCAATACAAATATCCCTCCAAGAAAATACAAAAGCAGCAACAATGAAGATGCATATTGTACATTGTGTACATTGTGTGTGTATTCTTTATAGTCTGATGGCCTGGAGGATAAAAGCTGCTCTTCATTCTGCTGCTGTGAGTCTCACATCACGGCATCCGTCTATCTGCTCATGGAGGTTTGGGTCGTGCTTCAGTCGGATGTGAAGGATCTGATTTAAATCCTCTTGTTCACTGGTGAACAGCAGAGAGATGAAAGACGCTCTAACGTCTGTTTCACTGGGACTTTAAAACCAGGTTGTGAATCAGTCTCAGTCCTGATCCTCTGGAGTCTATATGATCTACATCAGTGAAGATGTCTGTTTCTATAGAACCAGGACTGAGAGGGGCAGACTGTCGGAGCCTGCTGCAGTGCAATGAGGGAGTCTGGTGCTCAGAGACACTACCACGTTAGTCCACAGGGGGCGACAGACTCAACACAACTAGGAGAGTTTCTTGTAGTAGCTTTAAATTAAAGTTTCACTTTTACTTCTCCACTTGTTGTTAAAGTGGACGTATCATGAAACACGTCACTTTGCTTCTTCATCTGGATATATGGGAACATGAGACCGCATCACAACAGGAAGTCAGTAGTAAAGAAGTAAAGCCCGCCTCTTGCTTGATTTTGATTCGCTAAAATGTTGGGAACGTTTCAACTTTTACGTTTGTATAAAAATTGCTAAAAACAACAAGAGAGAAGCGCCGCCCCAAAGGAACACAAAGGTGTTGCAGGCTCCGCCCACGGCTTCAGGACTACCTTTGAGAAGGTGAACTATGCTGTTCTCCCGAGCCAATCGGAGCAGACCGGGCTGTTTTTGGGAGGGTTCTTAAAGAGACAGGAGGGTGGACGCAGGCGTGTTGATGGTAAAGTATTTTGTCGTGGATCACTTTTGCTCTCGACATCACAAATAAGTTTTAACTGAATCGGCAGAATGTCGGGGTACGTCTGTTTGTTTTCTTTTGTTTTGTTCAGTCCGGAAGAAAATAAGATTCCTTGAAAAGTAAATGAGAGAAAAGTTTAAGACACACAAAAAAGGACCAAAACAAGATGAAATGACTACAAAGAGACACAAAACACCTCTAACTCTCTCCGGGGTGAATCCCTTTGAACACGTGATAATAACAATGAAACAGCAATAAAAGAAGCTTGTTTTTCTTTTATAACCGACCTCAGATATGTGAACACTGGACTGAATGAATACTGATGTCAGGCTCAGTGATCAGAGAGAAGACAGGAGGGGAACACGCTGTGAAGGTGTAACCTGTCAATGACTGTGATGTGTAATAGATTACTCAGATCCTGTGACATCATCACAACGTGGGAGCAGCTGACATGATGTAAACAGCGTTGTGTTTGTAGTGGAGGTGGTGATAACTGTGATTAATCATTAATACATCTGTTGAAGTAATGAACGAGTGAATCAGAGCATCGTGTAGTTCCCCAACAGCCCACTAGAGGGCAGCACTGCTCTACTAATGAACAGACATCTGACGACAACACAACTTATTAAAAGCATTAAAAACCAAACACAGGTATGAATCAGCTGTCCGGCAGCAGACCGGATGTGAAAGGAGGATTATTTGAGATGTTTCTGTTGCTGCTGGAACTTCAAACCTCGCTGCTCAGCCCGCCGTAGATTATGAGTGCTTTATAGAAATGATTATTTTTACTTTATTGTGCTTAAGTTGTGACAGTTTATTATACTTTGTTATTTTATTAAACACTTATTTTAATATATTTAAGTTGTATTTTTTCCTGTTATTTAATTTATTATTTATTTATCATTTATAGTTTTGAAATCTATTTACTGTAATTGTTAGTCTTGCATTGATCTCAAAGTGTTTAATAGTTTTAGTATTTCTGTAGATGTGAAGCACTAAACTGTGTGAAAGGTGCTTCATGAACAAAGTGTTATTGATTAATATAAGTCCATGTGGACAAAATAATACAGATTTCTACATTTCTGTCTTTATGAGACAGAATGATGAGGAAGAGGAAGAAGACGCAGTAAAGATTAAAAGCTTCATGTTGTGGGTTCTTTATTATATGAATCATTGAACTGCACAACAACAATGAACAAGAAACACTAAAATATGGAATAAAGCTCCGTCTGAAGAATCATTAACATTAAATATAAAGGTCACAGTCCGACTCACTGACAATGCTTTTATTTTGTAGTTTCCTCATCAGCTGGTTTTTAATATGTACAATAAAAACATTAGTTTTAGATGAAAGGAAAATGAAAACAACGTTTAGATGTATGAACATGAAAACTTCTCCGGTTGATTGTTTTTGTTACAAGTTTTCTGAAAATGTTATGTTTAAATATGCAAATGAGGCGTTATGTAATGTAACTTCTGGTGATTTTAGGAGAAATCTACAGACAAAATAATAAAATAAATGTTTTATTTCCTCAAGTCTGAAAGAAGACGTGTTATGGAAGAAACAAAAATATTACATTACGTGTATGTTCCTCTCCTGATAGCTGCTGACATCGTCCTGAACAACTGAACTACAACACTCCTCCAGGGACTCATTCAGTCTTCATATTTACATGAAACAACAAGCAAACTGTACATTCAGCCTCATGATCTATATATTCTATATCATCTGTATTATCTGTATAATCTATAGAATCTCTATCATCGGTGTGAATACTGAACTACTGCCGCTGCGCCGCTCGGTCCACAAACTGCAGGTTGATGGGTTTAGCCGGGCAGAGCAGAGTTCTGGTGATCGGCGTCACCTCGGTGCCGGCCGGATCCGGCCTCACCTCGTAGTGTTTCATCAGCTGTGGGAATGAAAGAAGAGAAGCATGTTTATTTACATGACGCAGCACAGGTTAAGAGTCAATGATTAGAGACCGCTCAACACATCGCTGAGTCACAGCCGAGGGTTCTGGGTGAGAACAGATTAACAGAAGAAGAAGAGCCAGAGCTCCGTGCTCCGGGTCAACATGTTACGGTAACAATTTACAAAAACAAGTCGATACGGCTCTCTGAAAATATGACATTTATTCTGTATATTTCAAAATGTATATATTTATATATTTTTATCCCTTTTTCTTTTTGAAGGAAAAGAATAAATACAAATAACTGACATTTTATAAAGATAAATAACTAAAAAATATACAGAACAAAGCTGACCACTTTATATGCAAACAAATATATATATGTAAATATATTCATTCATTCATACAGAAATAAATGAACAAGCAGATGTGAACAAGCTTATAATCATTTTCATATCATTTGTTATTCGTCTCTGTATTCTGATTTATTCCTCTCTAAGAAGTCCACATTTATTTTCTTCTTCTTCTCAGATGTATTCATCCTCACGTCGCTCCTGTGACTCCGTACTTCAGGCCGTGTGGCGTCATGTTAAACATCGTGCTTTGCAGAAGGAATCTGCTTCGATTGTTTCTTCCTCTGAGCAGCAGAAATGAACGATACCAGAGCTCAGCAGCGAGACGACCTTACCCTCGACAGGAGGAGGTACATCTCCAGCTCGGCCACCCGTCTCCCCAGACACGCCCGGATCCCAAAACCGAACGGCACCGACCCGAACGGGTGCTGCCTGGACTTCTCCTCGGCCCCTCGGAGCCAGCGCTGAGGCAGGAAGGAGTGGGCGTCGGGGAAGATGTTCTCGTCGTAGGACACGGCGTAGTGGCACAGGTGGAACAGCGTCTGTGGGATTCAAACGTGCACATACGTCCACACTTACAATCGGTACTGATGAGAGAGTACCAGCTCTAGATGAAGCGAGTATCAAAAGGTCATTGTGAAGATTTCTCACGTTTTTGGGGAAGAGATGATCTCCAACCACGATCTCATTTTCAACGCTCACTCGAGCGTTTCCTGGAACCACCGGATACAACCTGGTGACCACAGAACAGAGTCAGAGAGAAACCAGCATCCACTGAACGAACTCCACTGATGAAAGATTTCACCGCCTCTACGAGACACAACGTGAACACAACACTAGCTCAGCGTCCTGGGGAGTCGACTGGAGAACAGAAGAGGAAACGTTTGAGGTTGTTTCACAAGACGTTTGTGACACAAACAGAACATAACAACGACTTCATGTCTGTTACACACTTTGGTTTTTGGATGAGTTAAACAAACAATGTGTTGGATTAAACAAAAAACCGTAAAACTCAACTTGAAAGTTGCCACAAACCTTTAATAGAGCAACCAGAACTCTCCACTCTGTAATGTCATGTTTCTAAGCGTGTGCTTCATTGTATCTCGCTGTGTGCTGTCTGACCTTTTTACCTCGTTGTTCTAATCTTCTAGTGACGTCTGTCGCAAACTATCCGATACAAACATTATGAAACTTGCTGTGTTCAGTTTGTCGATGTAGATTGTTTCTGTCCCTGAGCAGACGTCAACCTCCGGTTCTTTAAAGTTCTTTAAAGCTTCGTGTGTTAAAGCTGCAT
>NW_022283272.1:0-5916 GCF_004355925.1 Anarrhichthys ocellatus
GTCAAAAAGTTATTAAAGATATTCAATCTGGAACCTCACATCACCTCATTCAGAAGCAAATGTTCACAAACTCTCTCATCTTAATCTTCCAGTTTCAATAAGCAGTGGCAACATACCACATCGTATCCTTTTTACGAACATGTAATATGAGTTTTAAAGTGTATTGATAATGTATTGTGTGGTTTTGAATTAGAAATCATGAACAAGTACATGTTTCATTTTAAGATTTGAGATTTTCTTTTTAAATCTCGAAAGGTATTTACGATATTAATTAAGGACAATTTATACCTGATATGAGGTAGGTATTGGGCCATGTACCTGGCATTTCAATAAGTATTTTAATTTATGTCAATACAATTTAGCCCACATCTTTATTTAGCATTGTGACTATCCACTAGCATTACATATGAAGTAGGTGAGGTTTGATTGGGCTCAATTACAGATTATTTTCTACAAAATAATGTTGTGATTCTTTTGTTATGCTTTGTTTGAACTCTATTGGCCAATTTAGTCAAATACATTTTAATAATATATGACTTACTGTTATGCTTTATGAATTGGGGTGGGCACATTCATGAGTTCTTGTTAGTTCTCACAGTAACCTTTGACATATTTTAACTACAGGATGAATAGAGAATATTATTTTCTTATATGACAAGAGTAGAAATGTATGCATAGAATCAAACACTTCAGGGCATTATCTTCCCAACACAGGCATCTGAAAACATGTGTCACATATTTCTGTGGGCTTATTATATCTGACGAACGTTAAACAATGGCCACATCTGATAATATATTTCAGGCCTGCAGTCACTGTCAGGTGACGGGATGTTGAGGTATAGTAAGAGGAGAGCTAGTAAATTTCCAAGAGGGATGACATTACCGGGGAGTCCCAGTCATGGCCTCATCCTGACACGTGGTCGCGACTGCTAACCAATGAGCACGAAAGAAATAACAGGGCGTGTTTTCCTGTAGAGGGCGACAAAGCTGTGCACCCTCTGGTGAATGATTCACCAGCAACAACCAAGAACATGTGAAAGTACGGAGCTTTGCATGATGTCATCACTTAACCTCGTAACGTGTCTCGCCAAATCCACTGAGTCAGTCACGGAAATGGTATCCACAATCTTGGTGGTATTTTCCATGATACTTTGAAAAAGGGGACTTTTCCAGTGTTTCTTAGGAGTTCATATTGCATTATGTTTCCTGCTGTGTGGCTCTGATAAAATGGCAGTGTCGAGCTCAGGACATTCAAATATTAGATTCATATGAATATGAACTAATAGTCATCAATATAATATAAGATCCATACCATTTTGAGTAAACACAGGCAAGTACAGGAAACTGCAACATGAGAGTTAAATACACTTTAAAAGGTTTCATACAGGCAGCGACAACAGATTATCTGCAACATCAAAAACAGGCAACGCCACATTAATAAAAGTATACTCTGGGTTGTGAGAACAAATCTGCAAGTTGTGCATTTATTACACATAAACTACTGCTCTACATGGGAGCAAAACATCACAGAGTTCAGGACGTCACGTTGTGATTTTATGTTTGTATTGCTGCACTAAAGGACACTGATTCAAACAGAAACTTAACTAAATGATTTGTTGTGCCATGCCCGACCTTGCTAGCAGCAGGTAAATTTCCAAACTATGGTTCCTCCCTGACTCCTCCTCCTTTCACTTTCCATGTGATGCAGGGGGATGTTTGTGTTTTGAAGACTCACGTGCACAGCGTTTTAAAAGCAGCCAACTCTCCAACTACATGACAATTACACGAAGATACAGACGAGAGCACATCTTCTATCAAAACCTTCAAACCTTCAAAGTACCTTCTGCCTCTTCAAGATGGTGAAAGAGAGTGACAACGGGAACTCTGGTGAGATATCTCTTCTTTGGTCTTTACAGTGACTTCGTATGCAATTTACAATACTGCTTTAAATGTCAACAAGACTCTCTGTTATTAACACACTTTGTCAAGTTACATTTAAGAAGTCAGAATGAATATAGTCAGTTTTATATTATTACTAACTTAATACTAATAATTAAAGTATGTAAATAGTAATTCATTCACAATTTTTCATATTAGTGACACAAATGTTGGTGAAAGGGATTATTTTATAGCTCTTATCAATATTTTTTTAATAAAAAAAGTACATGACTTTAGTATGAAAAGAGTTGTTAGTTCAGTTTTTATGCATATGTGCATCATGAAAACATCCCTACTTTCCTATTTTTTCAAAAGGCTACTGAAAGTCTCGTCCATTCAAGTTATTGTTACTGTTAAGAATCGGATTAGGTGAGATCCAAAACAGGAGCGCGTTGATAAGTGATGTAAAACAGATAATGAGCAAACGAGGAAGAAGACTTAAAAAAGCCACACGTGGGAATTCAGGATTTATATCCTGTGCTGTAAAGTGTGAAATGAAGGAGATGACTAGAAACGACATGTTTTACTGGAAATGCTCAGCTTGTCACCAGTGAGTGAAAGGCTTCACATACACTACATAGTTGCTTAACGCTACCCATGCATTAGTCATATCTGCTAGATGTGTTCCTGGCTAGTTATCATTTACTGCAACTCGTCCTCTATAAAATAAACTGAAGTTATGATTGGATACAGTGTTCACTTCCAAGTATTCATCTTTATATGAAATGCCCATCTTTCTCTGAAGTGAAAGCTTGTGTGTGTTACTTTCATAATTGCATAAGTAGTTGTAAAATGTCATTCAGAATCAACTTTATCACTCTATTACCATGAATGATTAACTAACAATCTGTTAGATGCTGTGATTACAGTGCAGATGTAATCTACATGATTAGAAATAATCAAACAACAATAAGTGAACCTGGGTCGCACATCAAGATTCTTAACCGTGTTGTTGCTCCTTTGCAGTTGTTGGGTCAGAGACGTCCCGCAGATGTGGCCAGTCCTGCCTCGGTCCTTTGACCTTCCACCCTCTGGCTGTGGGAGACATGGTCACTCTGAGCAATGGGTGTCGACGCGCAGAGAGGACGAGGAACACGTTCAAGAACGGCCTGGTGTTCAGCAGCCGCCCGGTAAAGATCCAGGAGAAGATTCGTCTGAGGGTTGAGAAAGATTTGTTCAACTGGCAAGGAGCTATGCGTGTGGGCTTCACCAACGTGCCGCCCTCGGACAGATCTCTGCCTCTGCCCATCATGGCCATCCCCAACCTCACTGACACCCAAGGGCACTGGGCTGCCCCAGTGCCTGAATCCCACTGCCAAGCAGGTTCAGAGCTGGAGTTCTGGCTCTCTGGTAAAGGCTCCGTATACGTCACAAGCCACAACATCATGCGGCACAAGCTACTGACAGGAGTGAATCTCAGCAAGCCGCTATGGGCCATGATAGACATCTATGGACAGACATGCGCCATTTCCCTCCTAGGTATGTTTATTACTACAAGGGTGTACGTTTGCTGTGCAGCCTCTTTTTATTGTTCTTACTTGTTTCACATGCACTGACAAGGCCAGGTTAATGTTTCCTTGTTACTAAAATATTTGATACTCTTTGCTGCAGGCTCAGAGAAAAGGGAGCTGTTTCACACCAGACGGTCCTGTCCTGCACCTGAACACCTCACCTCACCTGATGCAGATAGCCTCAACAGTTTGATTCCTGTCTCAAGCCTCCATGGAAACAGTGATGAAAGCATCTCCTGTCTTGACATGAAAGTCCCATCAGGTAAGAAAGAGTCCTTCCAACCAAATGCAACCAGATTTCAGTGATTTCAGTGCATATTTGTAACCAGGTAGAACCTATCCCTGATGACAATCTTGTAATTGTGATTCCTTTGATTTGATTGCAGATGGAGGCAACGTAATGGACTGTGTGGTGTGCATGGAAAAACAGGCCAGAATCACTTTGTCTTGCGGCCACCAGTGTTTATGTAACCGGTGCGCTTTTAGAGTCTTCCAAACGTTTGGCACATGCCCGCTGTGCCGATACAAGATCAGCGCTTCATCAGTGGGGGGCGTGTGAGGTTTGTCTCTGGGCTGTTCTAAGCTCCAAGACAACAGGAAACACCAAATACAAGCTACTGAGTGACTGTGACAAAGAAAACACTTTGAGTAGCACCTACTTAATGTTGCCTGGTAGCTGCATCAATCGAATCCCAGCCAGGAACCTTTGTCACATGTCATTGAACTCCCTCAAATGTTGTACAGCATATGTGTAAGATAAGATGTACTGAGATGTTGAGGTGAATACATGAGCTCATCGTGTGAAAGAATGTAGGAAACTTTGATGCTTTACTACATTTTTTATTGTGATTGTTAAATATGGATAGAATCAAGCATGTAACCTTTTGATGAAGCCAATCAATGACAAATACTTTTTTGCACTCATTTCAGCACAAAGTGTAATGTCATTTACAGTCACTGCACAGTGTATTTTGCCTCCTTGATGTTGTAAATATTGAATGAATCTCTAATTTTGTAAAAAGAAAAGTAATAATTTATATTTTTATATTATTTAATTGTCAAAATATGACAATATCAATAAAACGTTTTATATTCATAACAAAATTGTCTTTTATATTCTTATTATCAAACCTACAATGTGTGTGTGATACAAATTTGTAAATGTTCTTTGTCTATTAACTTATTAAATTGATATAACTGTTAGTTATCCAATGAGATTTTCATTTAGGAGAAAATTTGATAAAAGAAGTTGACCTTGAGTTTTGTCAACAATGAACCGTCGAGCTCAAAATAACAGCATGTTGTCCGATAAGGGCACATTATTCATGTTGCAAAGAATGATTGTAATTTCAAAAAGGAACACAATACTAGCGCATGACAGAAATCCCGAGTCTCTCCAAACCACGTGCACATTACAGACCACTGTTGAACTACAGTCACTAATCATTGCTCAGGTTGCAACAGGAGCCTTAAAATAATAGTTGCTGTCTCCAGACTTACGAATACACTGTTTACATTTAGAATTATTCTTATTTGCATCAATGATGTAGCATATCTTCAATAGGTTCCTGAAATGTGAAAGTGCAACAAGCTGTCAAGTTTCGTTATTACTTGATGTAGCCGTAAAAATCTAAATAAACTTTATCATTGCAGCAAAGCAAATGATTAACAAAGCCGGTTGAAAATAAAACAAATTACAGGTGAGGTGTTTGAGTTCGACCTTAAGGATCAAATGTGACTGATACTGTCATAATCAAATGTTTTTCCTCTGTTTCGTGTTTCCTTTGACACTTTTGATCGTCTGCCCCACGCTGATTCGTTTCACCTGTTAGCCCTGCCCCCACACTTCCTGCTCACCTGTTCTCACTAAGTCTGTCTCCACATACCAGCCCAGCTCCTTTGTGCTTTCTTGGTTTGTCTTTGTTTCTGTTTGTGCGTGACTTTGCCTGGTGTTTCTGCCTTTTGGACTCAAAATCGGGATATTCCTGTACAGCTCATGGCATCACTTCCCGTTTAAAACGTTAATCTCAGAATGAGAAGAGATGATTTAATTGATATGTTATGAACTAATTTCCACCTGCAGCCCCTATAATTATCTCTCGATGGGGTCTAATTGGCAAAAGACTCCTGTTTCTTCACCTTTCCTATTGTGCACTCTGTGACAAATAGATTAATTGATTTGCTCTTTAATCCTCTTAAGGCAACAATTTAGGTGAAAGGGCATTAATGTTGGACCTCGCCCGTTTGACAAACAGATTCCTTTGCAGATGTAATCTTCCCGATGAGTTAAACCTGATCTCCGATGCAAACACAAGGTTTGTCTACGTGAGTCTCATGGCATGCAAAGGATATGCATTACAGTAATGCATATTGTCAACACGTGCGCAGCCAACTCTTCAAGTTCATGACACGTGCACAGGTTTCAGTCATGTATCCCCTGTGTGGCCATGGAAATCTTACCAGATTA
>NW_022283273.1:0-5916 GCF_004355925.1 Anarrhichthys ocellatus
GTCAAAAAGTTATTAAAGATATTCAATCTGGAACCTCACATCACCTCATTCAGAAGCAAATGTTCACAAACTCTCTCATCTTAATCTTCCAGTTTCAATAAGCAGTGGCAACATACCACATCGTATCCTTTTTACGAACATGTAATATGAGTTTTAAAGTGTATTGATAATGTATTGTGTGGTTTTGAATTAGAAATCATGAACAAGTACATGTTTCATTTTAAGATTTGAGATTTTCTTTTTAAATCTCGAAAGGTATTTACGATATTAATTAAGGACAATTTATACCTGATATGAGGTAGGTATTGGGCCATGTACCTGGCATTTCAATAAGTATTTTAATTTATGTCAATACAATTTAGCCCACATCTTTATTTAGCATTGTGACTATCCACTAGCATTACATATGAAGTAGGTGAGGTTTGATTGGGCTCAATTACAGATTATTTTCTACAAAATAATGTTGTGATTCTTTTGTTATGCTTTGTTTGAACTCTATTGGCCAATTTAGTCAAATACATTTTAATAATATATGACTTACTGTTATGCTTTATGAATTGGGGTGGGCACATTCATGAGTTCTTGTTAGTTCTCACAGTAACCTTTGACATATTTTAACTACAGGATGAATAGAGAATATTATTTTCTTATATGACAAGAGTAGAAATGTATGCATAGAATCAAACACTTCAGGGCATTATCTTCCCAACACAGGCATCTGAAAACATGTGTCACATATTTCTGTGGGCTTATTATATCTGACGAACGTTAAACAATGGCCACATCTGATAATATATTTCAGGCCTGCAGTCACTGTCAGGTGACGGGATGTTGAGGTATAGTAAGAGGAGAGCTAGTAAATTTCCAAGAGGGATGACATTACCGGGGAGTCCCAGTCATGGCCTCATCCTGACACGTGGTCGCGACTGCTAACCAATGAGCACGAAAGAAATAACAGGGCGTGTTTTCCTGTAGAGGGCGACAAAGCTGTGCACCCTCTGGTGAATGATTCACCAGCAACAACCAAGAACATGTGAAAGTACGGAGCTTTGCATGATGTCATCACTTAACCTCGTAACGTGTCTCGCCAAATCCACTGAGTCAGTCACGGAAATGGTATCCACAATCTTGGTGGTATTTTCCATGATACTTTGAAAAAGGGGACTTTTCCAGTGTTTCTTAGGAGTTCATATTGCATTATGTTTCCTGCTGTGTGGCTCTGATAAAATGGCAGTGTCGAGCTCAGGACATTCAAATATTAGATTCATATGAATATGAACTAATAGTCATCAATATAATATAAGATCCATACCATTTTGAGTAAACACAGGCAAGTACAGGAAACTGCAACATGAGAGTTAAATACACTTTAAAAGGTTTCATACAGGCAGCGACAACAGATTATCTGCAACATCAAAAACAGGCAACGCCACATTAATAAAAGTATACTCTGGGTTGTGAGAACAAATCTGCAAGTTGTGCATTTATTACACATAAACTACTGCTCTACATGGGAGCAAAACATCACAGAGTTCAGGACGTCACGTTGTGATTTTATGTTTGTATTGCTGCACTAAAGGACACTGATTCAAACAGAAACTTAACTAAATGATTTGTTGTGCCATGCCCGACCTTGCTAGCAGCAGGTAAATTTCCAAACTATGGTTCCTCCCTGACTCCTCCTCCTTTCACTTTCCATGTGATGCAGGGGGATGTTTGTGTTTTGAAGACTCACGTGCACAGCGTTTTAAAAGCAGCCAACTCTCCAACTACATGACAATTACACGAAGATACAGACGAGAGCACATCTTCTATCAAAACCTTCAAACCTTCAAAGTACCTTCTGCCTCTTCAAGATGGTGAAAGAGAGTGACAACGGGAACTCTGGTGAGATATCTCTTCTTTGGTCTTTACAGTGACTTCGTATGCAATTTACAATACTGCTTTAAATGTCAACAAGACTCTCTGTTATTAACACACTTTGTCAAGTTACATTTAAGAAGTCAGAATGAATATAGTCAGTTTTATATTACTACTAACTTAATACTAATAATTAAAGTATGTAAATAGTAATTCATTCACAATTTTTCATATTAGTGACACAAATGTTGGTGAAAGGGATTATTTTATAGCTCTTATCAATATTTTTTTAATAAAAAAAGTACATGACTTTAGTATGAAAAGAGTTGTTAGTTCAGTTTTTATGCATATGTGCATCATGAAAACATCCCTACTTTCCTATTTTTTCAAAAGGCTACTGAAAGTCTCGTCCATTCAAGTTATTGTTACTGTTAAGAATCGGATTAGGTGAGATCCAAAACAGGAGCGCGTTGATAAGTGATGTAAAACAGATAATGAGCAAACGAGGAAGAAGACTTAAAAAAGCCACACGTGGGAATTCAGGATTTATATCCTGTGCTGTAAAGTGTGAAATGAAGGAGATGACTAGAAACGACATGTTTTACTGGAAATGCTCAGCTTGTCACCAGTGAGTGAAAGGCTTCACATACACTACATAGTTGCTTAACGCTACCCATGCATTAGTCATATCTGCTAGATGTGTTCCTGGCTAGTTATCATTTACTGCAACTCGTCCTCTATAAAATAAACTGAAGTTATGATTGGATACAGTGTTCACTTCCAAGTATTCATCTTTATATGAAATGCCCATCTTTCTCTGAAGTGAAAGCTTGTGTGTGTTACTTTCATAATTGCATAAGTAGTTGTAAAATGTCATTCAGAATCAACTTTATCACTCTATTACCATGAATGATTAACTAACAATCTGTTAGATGCTGTGATTACAGTGCAGATGTAATCTACATGATTAGAAATAATCAAACAACAATAAGTGAACCTGGGTCGCACATCAAGATTCTTAACCGTGTTGTTGCTCCTTTGCAGTTGTTGGGTCAGAGACGTCCCGCAGATGTGGCCAGTCCTGCCTCGGTCCTTTGACCTTCCACCCTCTGGCTGTGGGAGACATGGTCACTCTGAGCAATGGGTGTCGACGCGCAGAGAGGACGAGGAACACGTTCAAGAACGGCCTGGTGTTCAGCAGCCGCCCGGTAAAGATCCAGGAGAAGATTCGTCTGAGGGTTGAGAAAGATTTGTTCAACTGGCAAGGAGCTATGCGTGTGGGCTTCACCAACGTGCCGCCCTCGGACAGATCTCTGCCTCTGCCCATCATGGCCATCCCCAACCTCACTGACACCCAAGGGCACTGGGCTGCCCCAGTGCCTGAATCCCACTGCCAAGCAGGTTCAGAGCTGGAGTTCTGGCTCTCTGGTAAAGGCTCCGTATACGTCACAAGCCACAACATCATGCGGCACAAGCTACTGACAGGAGTGAATCTCAGCAAGCCGCTATGGGCCATGATAGACATCTATGGACAGACATGCGCCATTTCCCTCCTAGGTATGTTTATTACTACAAGGGTGTACGTTTGCTGTGCAGCCTCTTTTTATTGTTCTTACTTGTTTCACATGCACTGACAAGGCCAGGTTAATGTTTCCTTGTTACTAAAATATTTGATACTCTTTGCTGCAGGCTCAAAGAAAAGGGAGCTGTTTCACACCAGACGGTCCTGTCCTGCACCTGAACACCTCACCTCACCTGATGCAGATAGCCTCAACAGTTTGATTCCTGTCTCAAGCCTCCATGGAAACAGTGATGAAAGCATCTCCTGTCTTGACATGAAAGTCCCATCAGGTAAGAAAGAGTCCTTCCAACCAAATGCAACCAGATTTCAGTGATTTCAGTGCATATTTGTAACCAGGTAGAACCTATCCCTGATGACAATCTTGTAATTGTGATTCCTTTGATTTGATTGCAGATGGAGGCAACGTAATGGACTGTGTGGTGTGCATGGAAAAACAGGCCAGAATCACTTTGTCTTGCGGCCACCAGTGTTTATGTAACCGGTGCGCTTTTAGAGTCTTCCAAACGTTTGGCACATGCCCGCTGTGCCGATACAAGATCAGCGCTTCATCAGTGGGGGGCGTGTGAGGTTTGTCTCTGGGCTGTTCTAAGCTCCAAGACAACAGGAAACACCAAATACAAGCTACTGAGTGACTGTGACAAAGAAAACACTTTGAGTAGCACCTACTTAATGTTGCCTGGTAGCTGCATCAATCGAATCCCAGCCAGGAACCTTTGTCACATGTCATTGAACTCCCTCAAATGTTGTACAGCATATGTGTAAGATAAGATGTACTGAGATGTTGAGGTGAATACATGAGCTCATCGTGTGAAAGAATGTAGGAAACTTTGATGCTTTACTACATTTTTTATTGTGATTGTTAAATATGGATAGAATCAAGCATGTAACCTTTTGATGAAGCCAATCAATGACAAATACTTTTTTGCACTCATTTCAGCACAAAGTGTAATGTCATTTACAGTCACTGCACAGTGTATTTTGCCTCCTTGATGTTGTAAATATTGAATGAATCTCTAATTTTGTAAAAAGAAAAGTAATAATTTATATTTTTATATTATTTAATTGTCAAAATATGACAATATCAATAAAACGTTTTATATTCATAACAAAATTGTCTTTTATATTCTTATTATCAAACCTACAATGTGTGTGTGATACAAATTTGTAAATGTTCTTTGTCTATTAACTTATTAAATTGATATAACTGTTAGTTATCCAATGAGATTTTCATTTAGGAGAAAATTTGATAAAAGAAGTTGACCTTGAGTTTTGTCAACAATGAACCGTCGAGCTCAAAATAACAGCATGTTGTCCGATAAGGGCACATTATTCATGTTGCAAAGAATGATTGTAATTTCAAAAAGGAACACAATACTAGCGCATGACAGAAATCCCGAGTCTCTCCAAACCACGTGCACATTACAGACCACTGTTGAACTACAGTCACTAATCATTGCTCAGGTTGCAACAGGAGCCTTAAAATAATAGTTGCTGTCTCCAGACTTACGAATACACTGTTTACATTTAGAATTATTCTTATTTGCATCAATGATGTAGCATATCTTCAATAGGTTCCTGAAATGTGAAAGTGCAACAAGCTGTCAAGTTTCGTTATTACTTGATGTAGCCGTAAAAATCTAAATAAACTTTATCATTGCAGCAAAGCAAATGATTAACAAAGCCGGTTGAAAATAAAACAAATTACAGGTGAGGTGTTTGAGTTCGACCTTAAGGATCAAATGTGACTGATACTGTCATAATCAAATGTTTTTCCTCTGTTTCGTGTTTCCTTTGACACTTTTGATCGTCTGCCCCACGCTGATTCGTTTCACCTGTTAGCCCTGCCCCCACACTTCCTGCTCACCTGTTCTCACTAAGTCTGTCTCCACATACCAGCCCAGCTCCTTTGTGCTTTCTTGGTTTGTCTTTGTTTCTGTTTGTGCGTGACTTTGCCTGGTGTTTCTGCCTTTTGGACTCAAAATCGGGATATTCCTGTACAGCTCATGGCATCACTTCCCGTTTAAAACGTTAATCTCAGAATGAGAAGAGATGATTTAATTGATATGTTATGAACTAATTTCCACCTGCAGCCCCTATAATTATCTCTCGATGGGGTCTAATTGGCAAAAGACTCCTGTTTCTTCACCTTTCCTATTGTGCACTCTGTGACAAATAGATTAATTGATTTGCTCTTTAATCCTCTTAAGGCAACAATTTAGGTGAAAGGGCATTAATGTTGGACCTCGCCCGTTTGACAAACAGATTCCTTTGCAGATGTAATCTTCCCGATGAGTTAAACCTGATCTCCGATGCAAACACAAGGTTTGTCTACGTGAGTCTCATGGCATGCAAAGGATATGCATTACAGTAATGCATATTGTCAACACGTGCGCAGCCAACTCTTCAAGTTCATGACACGTGCACAGGTTTCAGTCATGTATCCCCTGTGTGGCCATGGAAATCTTACCAGATTA
>NW_022283274.1:0-5909 GCF_004355925.1 Anarrhichthys ocellatus
GTATGGTGTACAGGCGATGCCAAGTCAATCATGTAACTCTTCTCCACACTACTTGTGGATCTCTTGGTTCCTCCGGTCTGGTGCAACACTTATGTTCACTGCTGGTACTCTGCACAGCTACGGTTCTCAATAACAGGATACACCGCCCCAGCTGCTAACGTTATGGTGATCAAGAGTGGTCTACTTTCCGGTAATGTGAGCCCTTTGCTGTGGTCTAAAACTCACGGAGTCACGTGTTATCTTGCGCGTTTGATTACTTGCGGAACGTGGGTCACGTTTAAAACGGAAAGCTTCGTGGGAGGTGTCATTTTCTCTTTCAGCCGAGTCGCAATCCGGACACCGAGGCGACTACCATGACCTTCCGTGCCAAACAAACGTTCCTCTTTCTGACGTCTGTGTTATTTCTCCATGTCGCTGCTGACCTACATGGTAAGAAGGAGAAAAGTCGTTTATTTGCACAGTAACGACGACCAGCATGCATCTGACTGCTCTTTAAATCTGAATAGAAAAAGTTCGCTGAAGTTACATAATAATATATCATATCCTCTTCGAATGTATTTCTCATCGGAATGAATCTGAATCTGTTGTTCCTTGATGCCACTTGCTTGCAATTCCATCGCACCTCGATCGCAGTAATCTTTCACCTTCATATTCCCGGTGAGGAGTGCGTCCAAAGGTGAGACGCCTTTCACCGACTTCAACTCTGGCTAATCATTTCTTTGGTGACCTCGCCTTGGGATCGCACTGGGAATGATAGTGGGTGTAAAAACAAATGCTACACAATGCTGTAAAACCGCCCGAGTGAAGAAATGAATTACAGTATTTTCAAATCTATATTTCGAGGTAAATGTGTAACAATTATCACACTTGTCAGTTGCAACAAAAGCTAGAACTCAACCAACAACCACACATGAAGAATATATATTTGTTACTTTGACACATTTTTCCTGGGAACTCAAACTGATAAATTATTTTGATTATGATTTGGACTCGTCCCTAATATCCTGACAGCTCCAGAAGTGCACACGAAGCTCGGGGCACTCAGAGGCCAGTATGTGAGCGTGAAGGGGAAGGAGACCGGGGTCCATGCCTACCTGGGCATCCCATTTGCCAAGCCCCCCGTAGGCCCTGCTCTGAGACTGTCTGCACCCCAGCCTGTAGAGGGCTGGCAAGGAGTGAGAGACGCCACCCAGCAGCCAGCCATGTAAGGCCTTCGTGTGCATCCGTTGTTGCATAACACACTTGGAGAACTTGCGTCAACTTCTCTCTGTAAAAAAAATCCTCTCTTTTTCAGGTGTGTTCAAGACAAACAGCTACTTATAGATCTGCTTGATAAACTCGGTGGCGTGTTGCTTGCTTTTCCAGACATTTCAGAGGACTGCCTTTACCTCAACATTTACATTCCTGCAAAGAAAGCTCTCAGTGCCAAGCTCCCAGTAAGTTCAAATGATGCTTTGGATGACTTTCGATGGTGTTCATGGAGGAGTTGGCGTGATTGCTTTTAGAAGAATCCACAATGGCAATATGAGTAATGATGCCCATATTTAGAACCAGACTACAAAGAGACTGACGCTGATTACATCAGTCTTGTGTTTTAGTCGGATTAAAGTCTTTGTTTGATTGTGATCGGATAGAAAAAAGTAAAAATGTGCATTATGTTCTGTGGAAAACAGCGTCTTTTTTTATTGCCTTACCAGGTCATGGTCTGGATCCATGGTGGAGGGTTCTCCATGGGGTCAGCTTCAATGTTTGATGGCTCCGCCCTGGCTGCTTACCAGGACGTGGTTGTGGTTCTGATCCAGTACCGCTTGGGAGTTCTGGGCTTTCTCAGGTAAAAACGACTTAACTTACTAAGCACAGGTAGACCGGACATGTTATTATATTCTACTGCTTTTGATCTGATCTGTGCCACACGTGAACAATAAGTCAAAACTGGGTCACTCTTACCAGCGGGTGTGGACTATAACTGTATGCTCTATCCAGCACTGGAGATGAGCACTTGTCGGGGAACTTTGGACTGTTGGACCAGGTGCAAGCTCTGAGGTGGATCCAGCAGCACATTCATAACTTTGGTGGAAACCCAGATTTAGTCACCATATTTGGGGAGTCTGCTGGTGGCATAAGTGTATCCCTCCTGGTAAGGATCAATCTGCAGATGAAGCACTTTAAAGAAATGGATTTGTCTTTGAAAGCATTGCACAGTTATGAAACTGCACAGTGTCTAGTGTCCACAGGACCTTTTTATTTGTTTCTGTTGCTTGAATCAACAGCTTCTCTCGCCATTGTCTGATGGCCTGTTCCACCATGCCATTGCTGAAAGTGGCACTTCTGCAATGGATATACTCCTCACAACTGATCCCCTCTCAGTGACGAAGGTTAATTAGCAGAGTGTTTATTTTGGTTTGTAAACATTATTCGGTGCATTTCAGTACATTTGAGATGAATCCCACATATCGCCCCTCAGGTGCTAGCAAATGGAACCGGCTGTAGCCACGAAAGCACAGAGAAGATCGCTGATTGCATGAGAAACCTCGATCTTGACATAATTCTGGCGACTGCGCAGGTGAGATATTGTTTGCGAAACTGATCTATAGACTGACTTGATGGAATCTGCCTATTTATGTTTATTGTACTTATACATATTTATCTCAACTTTCTCTTTCGCACCTTTTTATTCTCTCAAGGATGACAAATTGAGATTTCCTTTAAATATTGATGGAGTCTTCCTGACAAAACCTGTGAGTGAGCTGTACCATACACGTGAACTACTCACAATACCGTTCATGACCGGCGTCACTAATGATGAAGCGGGCTACATGCTTCCTGACGTAAGTCTGAATGCTACTTGTATTTGTGTGACTGATGAGCTAACCGATTTCCAGACGAGCCCATGGAAACATGATTTCATTTTGCTATGATGCACGTCTGAAATGTTTTGTCTTCCCTTTAGTTCTTTGCTCCTCCAAACTGGATGGAGGGAATGGATCGGGAGCACATCATGAACGTGCTGTACCTCTTCTTCCCTGATGTAAGGCAAGCGGTGTTCGACATTACAATATTGCTTTGCTCTATCGTGCTCAAACTTCTCTGACGGATGTGGTACTCCTTTTTTCTCAAGCCCAAAGACGAGATCATCAGAGAGTTGCTGGTAGATGAATATGTTGGAAGAGGCGAAGATCGTGTGAAAAATAGAGATGGGTTCACTAAGATGTTAGGCGATATGCTGTTCACCATTCCAGCCATTAAGACTGCTAAAGCCCACACAGGTATTTTATTTACTCAAGATAATTTACTGTCACACACCTAAACGAGATGTCTCACACCCATTCCTCTGCTACTAGATGCCGGTGCCCCTGTGTACCTGTACGAGTACCAGCATTCTCCCAAATTCCTGCTGGATAGAAGGCCAAGCTTCGTTGGCAGTGACCATGGAGATGAACTTTTTTCAGTATTTGGATGGTGCTTCACAACTTCCCATGTCACATTAGCCGGTAAGTAAATGTAGAAATTGCTTTATCGATGGACCACCAGAGACCGGGGGTTTTCTCTGAGTGCAAAGTGTTTTACCAAATATTATTATTTTAGTGCCATGCACTGAAAGCGACGAACGGTTGAGCAGAATCATGATGAGCTACTGGGGGAACTTTGCTCGCACAGGGTAGGAATTCACCTTCATTACAAGTTCTAATGCACATGAGATGAGACTTGTTTTAACTTTGTGCACGCTTGCACATGTAGGTCTCCTAATGGTGACGGCCTTGTCCACTGGCCACAGTATGGAGCAGAAGAATACTACTTGTCAATTGATGTAGAGGAGCAGGTAACTGGTCGGCACCTGAAGAAGGACAAGTTTGTCTTCGTGACTCAGACTCTCCCGGAGAAGCTCCGAGAATACAAAGAGAAGATGGAGCGCAGCGAGCTGTAGAACGGTCTCCTCTCCTTTCTTTGTTCCATCCACTTCAACGACAAACATTAGAAATACTGGAATACATTTGTTAAACTGATGCGATAATTGTCATTTTGAAAGATCTGTGTATATTGAACATCAGTTTGAATCAAAGGTAGATGGCCTTAGGAAATACTTTTCAAATGTTAACGCCCAAGAGGGAATGTGTCGCGGGACGCCTCAAGTTACCCGCTCTGTTTGGTCACATGTTTAATATCTGGTTTCCAATGTAAGATAAAAAAATCTTCAGGAGCTGTTTTGTGAAATGTCTGTGTTTTTAAAAATTACCCAACAATTTCATTCATACAGATGAACACACAGTTGGTGTGAAAGGGTTAACTTGGACCCAGGGTTGTTCATAGGTCAATGGTGTGTGTGTGTTGAACATTTGTTCAAACCGTAACGGTACACAGGACTTGTGTCCTACAGGGCTGTTGTGTGAAGGGATGCAACATTTTATTACATAATCAAAATGCAACTGGCTCTAGAAGGAGAGAATACTTTTAGGCGACAGTCGAGCAGCAATAGGAGACACGCACAACAGACTTAACAATTTATTTTTATTACCGAGAAGAGCGCTTAAGCTGAAAAGCTCCCTGAAGTCTGATGTGAGCAGTTCAATGGGTCAAACTTAATTAATTTCCCACAAATTCAGGCGCCTCTCATTGACGATGGTAGAAAGCAACAATTCCTTTTCCGAAGGCAAATTCAAATAGCTGGGTACCGAGGGCTTACAGACGGAATGTATAAAACAATTATACTATTAAGAGGAAATTAAAATAATAAAACGTTGATAGTGCTTTAGCAGACTTTTTTTTTGTGTGCAAATGTTAGTAAAGGTGCAGTTTGATTATAAAAGTGCTGGCCAGTGGTTTTAAATTATTCACTATACTGCCCAGAAAAGTGCACTTGGAGTAAGAAAGCTACTGAGCAACCCCATCAGGCCCTAAGGAGACAATGAATGAGACATACAGGTGTACATTGATAGGTGCAGCCAAGTTAATCATGTAACTCTTCTCCACACTAGTTGTGGATATTTTGGTTTCTCTGGTCAGAGGACCAGACCCGGAACTACTTATTCGTGCACATAAGTGTGCCCTTTGACAATTGTTTTTTTTCATCGATCCCACATTTCTGTGAGCCCGAAAACGTTGATTGGTCAATTCTTGATTAATTCTTGGTTGCGATACGAGCGCTGATTGGCCACAACGGACATATCTTGGTTGATTTGTGGGTATAGGTGATTGGCTGTCACAACCAACAATTAACTCGGTTACATTGACTTAATGAATGAGACTTGGCGTATGGTGTACAGGCGATGCCAAGTCAATCATGTAACTCTTCTCCACACTACTTGTGGATCTCTTGGTTCCTCCG
The DNA here is from genome assembly GCF_004355925.1 of Anarrhichthys ocellatus. Taxonomy (NCBI): domain Eukaryota; kingdom Metazoa; phylum Chordata; class Actinopteri; order Perciformes; family Anarhichadidae; genus Anarrhichthys; species Anarrhichthys ocellatus. The sequence goes on from NW_022283274.1 coordinate 5,324, forward strand.
GTCTGGTGCAACACTTATGTTCACTGCTGGTACTCTGCACAGCTACGGTTCTCAATAACAGGATACACCGCCCCAGCTGCTAACGTTATGGTGATCAAGAGTGGTCTACTTTCCGGTAATGTGAGCCCTTTGCTGTGGTCTAAAACTCACGGAGTCACGTGTTATCTTGCGCGTTTGATTACTTGCGGAACGTGGGTCACGTTTAAAACGGAAAGCTTCGTGGGAGGTGTCATTTTCTCTTTCAGCCGAGTCGCAATCCGGACACCGAGGCGACTACCATGACCTTCCGTGCCAAACAAACGTTCCTCTTTCTGACGTCTGTGTTATTTCTCCATGTCGCTGCTGACCTACATGGTAAGAAGGAGAAAAGTCGTTTATTTGCACAGTAACGACGACCAGCATGCATCTGACTGCTCTTTAAATCTGAATAGAAAAAGTTCGCTGAAGTTACATAATAATATATCATATCCTCTTCGAATGTATTTCTCATCGGAATGAATCTGAATCTGTTGTTCCTTGATGCCACTTGCTTGCAATTCCATCGCACCTCGATCGCAGTAATCTTTCACCTTCATATTCCCGGTGA
>NW_022283275.1:0-5904 GCF_004355925.1 Anarrhichthys ocellatus
GAATAGAATTAAACACTGACCTTGTGAATCACTTATTTTATAATTATCCATCCATCCATCCATTTTCCACCGCTTATCCGGGGTCGGGTCGCGGTGGCAGCAGGTCAAGCAGGCCGACCCAGACCTCCCTCTCACCGGCAACATGTTCCAGCTCATTCTGGGGGATCCCGAGGCGTTCCCAGGCCAGCTGGGAGATGTAATCTCTCCAGCGTGTTCTGGGTCTTCCACGGGGTCTCTTCCCAGTTGGACGTGCCTGGAAAACCTCCAGTGGGAGGCGTCCAGGAGGCATCCTAATTAGAGGCCCGAACCACCTCAGCTGACTCCTTTCGACGCGAAGGAGTAGCGGCTCTACTCCAAGCTCCCTCCTGATGACCGAGCTCCTTACCCTATCTCTAAGGCTGAGCCCGGCCACCCTACGGAGGAAGCTCATTTCGGCCGCTTGTAGCCGCGACCTTGTCCTTTCGGTCACGACCCAGAGTTCGTGACCATAGGTGAGGGTAGGAACGTAGACCGAGTGGTAAATTGAGAGCTTTGCCTTCCGGCTCAGCTCCCTCTTCACCAAGACGGTCCGGTGCAGCGCCTGCTTTACTGCTGCAGCTGCACCGATCTGTCTGTCGATCTCCCGCTCCATCTTACCCTCACTCGTGAACAAGACCCCAAGATACTTGAACTCCTTCGCTTGAGGTAGGCACTCCGTCCCCACCTGGAGGGAGCAATCCACCGGTTTCCGGCAGAGAACCATGGCCTCAGATTTGGAGGTGCTAACTCTCATCCCCGCCGCTTCACACTCGGCTGCAAACCGCCCCAGTGAATGCTGGAGGTCACGATCCGAGGAGGCTAACAGGACCACATCATCTGCAAATAGCAGAGAAGCGATCCCGAGACCCCCGAGACTGACGTTCTCCGCCCCCAGGCTGCGCCTAGATATCCTGTCCATGAAAATCATGAACAGGACCGGTGACAAAGGGCAGCCCTGGCGGAGGCCAACACCCACCGGGAACGTGTCTGACTTATTGCCGAGAATGCGGACACAGCTCCTACTGCAGTCGTACAGAGACCGGATCGCCCGTTGTAACGGGTCCGGCACCCCATACTCCCGCAGCACCCCCCACAAGACCCCCCGAGGGACCCGGTCGAAAGCCTTCTCCAAGTCCACAAAGCACATGTAGACTGGTTGGGATACCTCCCAGAACCCCTCCAGTAGTCTTGCGAGGGTAAAGAGCTGGTCCACTGTTCCACGGCCGGGACGGAATCCGCACTGCTCCTCTTGAATCTGAGGTTCGACAAGCGGTCGGAGCCTCCTTTCCAGCACCCTGGCATAAGCCTTCCCCGGGAGGCTGAGTAGTGTGATACCCCGGTAATTCGAGCACACTCTCCGGTCCCCCTTTTTGAAGATGGGAACCACCACCCCGGTCTGCCATTCCATGGGCACTGATCCCGACCCCCATGCGACATTGAAGAGGCGTGTCAGCCAGGACAGCCCAACCATGTCCAGCGCCTTCAGCATCTCAGGGCAGATCTCATCCACCCCCGGCGCCTTGCCACCAAGGAGCTTTTTGACTACCTCAGCGACCTCTGCCAGGGATATGAGTGAGCCTCCCCCTAGGTCCTCAGGCGCTGCCTCCTCTGCAGAGGACATGTTGGTCGGGTTTAGGAGTTCCTCAAAGTGCTCTTTCCACCGCCCGACGATGTCCTCCGTCTGGGTTAGCAGTTCCCCCCCCTGCTGAGAACAGCCTGGGGTAAGCCCTGCTTTCCCTTCCTGAGCCGTCGGATGGTTTGCCAGAACCTCCTTGAGGCCAACCGAAAGTCCTTCTCCATGGCCTCCCCGAACTCCTCCCATGCCCGAGTTTTAGCATTCGCGACCACCGCAGCTGCAGCCCTTCTGGCCTGCCGGTACCCGTCAGCTGCTTCAGGAGACCCCTGGGCCAACCAGGTATGGAAGGTCTCCTTCTTCAGCTTGACGGCTTCCCTCACCTCCGGTGTCCACCACCGGGTTCTCGGGTTGCCGCCACGACAGGCACCGATGACCTTCCAGCCACAGCTCCTAGCGGCCGCGTCCACAATAGAGGCTTTGAACATGGTCCACTCGGATTCCGTGTCCCCAACCTCCCTCGGGATGTGTGAGAAGTTCTTCCGGATCTGGGAGTTAAAGACCTCCCGGACAGGGTCCTCCGCCAGACGTTCCCAGTTCACCCTCACTACACGTTTGGGTTTGCCGGGTCTTTCCAACCGGTTCCCCTGCCATCTGATCCAACTCACCACCAGGTGGTGATCAGTTGACAGCTCTGCTCCTCTCTTCACCTGAGTGTCCGATCATTGATCTCCGGCCTAAGGTGTTCTGGTACCAGGTACACTTATGAGCCACCTTATGTTCGAACATAGTGTTCGTTATGGCCAAACCATGGCAAGCACAGAAGTCCAATAACGAAACACCATTCTGGTTCAGATCGGGCAAGCCGTTCCTCCCAATCACCCCCCGCCAGGTTTCTCCGTCATCGCCCACGTGAGCGTTGAAGTCCCCCAGGAGAACTATGGAGCCGGTAGGCGGCGCCCTTTCCAGGACCCCTCCCACCGACTCCAAGAAGGCCGGATACTCTGAACTGCTGTTTGGTGCATAAGCACAAACCACAGTCAGAGCCTTGCTCCCCGCAACCCGTAGGCGCATGGAGGCGACCCTCTCGCTCTCCAGGGAGAACTCCAACACAGCGGCGCTCAGCCGGGGGCTCGTGAGTATCCCCACTCCCGCCCGGCGCCTCTCACCCTGGGCAACTCCGGAAAAGGACAAAGTCCAACCCCTCTCCAGGAGCTTGGTTCCAGAGCCAACGCTGTGTGTGGAGGTGAGTCCAACTATTTCTAGCTGGTATTGCGCCACCTCCTGCACCAGCTCTGGCTCTTTCCCCGCTAGCGAGGTGACGTTCCACGTCCCTAGAGCTAGTCTATGCCACCGGCGATCGGCATGCCCGGGCCTCCCGCCCGACCCGCCGCCCGGTCTGCATAGCACCCGACCCCGATGCTTGTCCCTGCGGGTGGTGGGTCCACAGGGTGGCTGCTCCATGGTGTTTATTCGGGCTGAGCCCGACCGGGCCCCATGGGCAAAGGCCCGGCCACCAGACGCTCGCCTACGAGCTCCCCTCCTGGGTCTGGCTCCGGGAGGGTGCCCCGGTTTCCCTGGTCCGGGCGAGGTGGCTGTAGTCCATGGGCTAACTATCATAGGGGTTGTTTTGAACCGCTCTTAGTCTGGGCTCTCCCCTGAAACCTGTTTGCCTTGGGAGACCCTACCAGGGGCTAATGCCCCGGACAACATAGCTCCCAGGATCACTGAGCCACTCAAACTCCTCCACCACGATAAGGTGGCGATTCACAGAGGAGCTTATATTATCCAAGTCTTAACTTGAGATTTTCAGCAGCGTTAATCTGCTCTGAAAGATGTTTTACCTAAATGTCTATCTGCCATCCTGGCTCCTCTGTGACGCTTTTCTTTTTATTGACTTTTCATCTTTTGTTCTTTGTCCTTGAAGCACTTTTTAAATATGTTTTTAAACAGAATAGAATTAAACACTGACCTTGTGAATCACTTATTTTATAATTATATCTGTTGTAAAAATATACTTTTCCACCCTAGAGCATCGTGTAGATGAACTTCTGTGGTCGATGAAGAGCATCGCCATTCGGCAATTTTTAAATTGACACTAAACCATGTTTGAATTCAGGTTGCTTGTCATGCCAACATTTGCCAACATATCTTTATCTTTCAAGACAATTATTTCTTGCATTTCATATTTTCTGAAATGTTATGTTTAAATATGCAAATGAGGAAATATCTAATAACTTTTGGTTAATTTAGGAGAAATCTACGGATTTAAATAGTGTGGTTTTTTTCATGTTTTCTCTCCACGAGTTTAACAAGAAGCAAAGTAGCTCAAAGATTTTGCCCGTCGCGTCACCTTAAATTACCACCAGTAAGAATACATTGTTGGGAACGTAAAGGAGCGTGTTTGGTTATCAGCAAATATGAAACTAAACTATCAACATCAATGGAGTTGTTAACATCAATAAGTTAATTAGTAATTACTAATAAGAACGGGGCACCACCCTGCGGACAGGGACCAATAACCAAACTATAAGCTAAGTCTCATAATTAGTGTTCACTCACGATATTAACAGTCTGAATACTATTACACGTTTGGAGTGAGAGTAAAGGTTTAAATTCGAGCACAGGCCACTACATACAGTTATTATTACACACATATGCACAAGTAATCACAGACGACTGCTCTTTAAAATATAACAGAGTTTATTAAATTAAAATAATAAATGATCAAATCAAGTAATATCACAATCAACAAACGCTATCATACAATTATGCATCTAATACCTACTCAAATGAATAAAGTGGGGTAAGGATATGTATATAGATATATGTACATGTATATGTGTGTGGAAACGAAGGGGGGGGGGCTTACTCAAACAGTGATGGTGGGTAATCTAAAAAGGGGGCGTGTGAGCCTACAAGAAAAGATAGCGGAGTCTAGAGAACTATGACAAAATGGCTGAGAGGTGGCCACATGTAACCACGTGGGGCGGCGCACCATGTGGGTTGGGACAATAGATTACGCAACCACGAGTCTGAGAGGTTCAACAAAACAGATCTTTATCACTGCTGTGAGATGCGAGTATTGCCCTCTTAGCACCCCGAAACTCGCTCGGCGAGACGAGGCTCCGCCGCCGTGATTTTAGTCTTTAAAGTGATAAAATCACAACCTCCACATCCACTAGCAGTGGCGGGTCTAACACAAACACAGTCACAGCAGGAAATACACAATATAACGGGACTAGGTGGTCCGCGATGCTTGCGCAATAACACGTTATAACACGACAGTAACTTGACGCAACAAGATACAGGAATAACAACGACATAAACTAATAGTCTAAATCAAACTAATGCTAAGCTAAGGTAGGCCCAGACACCAATGATGCCCTTACTTTGAGAAGCTTCGTTCGGTAGGGTCTGTTTCCAGTGGTAGGAATCACTCGGTCCTCCGGTAGTCGATGACTCCCGGTGGCGCGGCCTCGGAGCTGGCGCAGACTCGAGCTCCTCGCTGCAGAGAGGGCTTTTTAACTTCGGCTGAGGGACAAGGTTTGGGTCGTCCTTCCCGGAAATCTTCGGCTGAGGTTTAGGGGCTCAGTTGTCCTTCTGCCGGCGGTGCTTGGTGAACTTCGGCTGAGAGACGGGGGTCGCCCGTCTGTCCCGGAAATCTTCGGCGGGGGGGGGGAGTTAATTGTCCTTCTGCCGGCGGTGTGTACAAAGGGTGGGGGAACGGGTCATAGAAGTTATCCGTTCTCGCACTACAGGATCCCAAAACTCAAAATAAACACAGTCGATGATTCGACCAGCGAAGGTAACATGTGACCTGAGAGGATTTGATGAGGCAAGCTTCCTTGTGGATCTTCTAGTGCCAGGACGAGTCCGGAGCGAAGAGAGCGATTCTAGCTGTGCTCGGCTTATAAACCAGGTAGCACAACCAGTGGGGGGCCCTTTCTTGGCCAATGAGGGACCAGCATCAGGTTTTGGCCGGAGCTGGGGGTGTGGTCATCCGGCTTGGAGTTTTGTCCGACCCCAGATCAGGCGCCGCCAGATCCCAACAACATGAATACACCAGTATGATACATGAGGTGTTATGATCTTGATTTGTTCCAGACCATAACTCAGTGGGCGGATCAGCTGCAGATCTGTCCACTATCAAAGCCAACCTGACTGAGCGTCTCCGGGCCAGTGAAGACAAGCTGTCCTCTGTGTCTGAAGAGAGAGACCTGCTGAACGCCAGCCTCACTAATCTGACCGAAGAGATGGACAGACGTCAGCGTTTGTCCACTAATCTGACCGAAGAGATGGACAGACGTCAG
>NW_022283276.1:0-5900 GCF_004355925.1 Anarrhichthys ocellatus
ATACATATGTATTTATATGTGTGTATTTATATGTGTGTATTTTATTTTTAAACATAACGTGCATTTGGCTCAGAGTGTTGCGTGACAGCGGGAACAGATATGAATGTTTTCATACGTCTGGTTGAAACGTTTCAAAGAAAAACACTTGATTTGTATGAAAACACAGTATTTGTCAGATTACAGTCAGTACTTCATGTCTGTGTATTTCTGCGTCCAAAGAATTTTCTGAATAATAGATGTTTTTTTCCCAGCTTCTCAAATGTCAATATATGTTTAAATATCTGTGACAAACTTCTGCCCGATACGCAAATAGGGTATGGTCGTAATCTGTGCCTTTTCTTTTTTAATTTTTACAAATAAATGAAATGGGATTAATCGATAGTCAAATAATCATGAATTTAAACCTTTTTTATTTTATAAGTTTGAAAAAATTCAAAATCGATTTTTTCTTTTTTGCTGATTTAAACAGCTGATCACAAAATGAGCAAACTGAAAATGAAACTTCTTTGGATCAAAATGTACACAGACCTTTATCTTCCAGTATTGTTTGATATTAACTTTGATCTGTTTTGTTGGGGAACGCTTTGATGGCGTATTGCTCGTCTTTAACGTTCGTGTCGTTGTTCGCTGCCACGAATGCACCAGTTTGTTTCTGACGTGTTTTGTGCCGTACAGATGAAGCTTCTCCACTAATAACAATCGTTTCAGTATCTTTGATACTTCAGACACCAAACTCAGGATATGATTAGAAATAAGAATAAAAACAACCTCTTCACACTTCAAACACAGATTCCTTTTTCTTTCTTTTGATAAAAGGCATCTTTCCCTCTGAATCATGGAAACCATTTGTTCATGTTTGTGCATCGACGGATGATCAATCAATAAAAAAGGACAAAATCTATGTTAACATTAAACTGAACCTCTCTGGACCAGCAGGAAGACTGAGCAGGACGGACGCACCGAGGTGAGGACCAAGAGGCCGTCTTCGTCGTGTTGTTGCAGGTTTTTTACGGAGTTTTCCCGTTTTTCGGATTGACTGGTTTCTTTAAAAGATAAAACAATAAGAACCTGGATGTGAAAGGATTGTTTGTACTTGAGGCAGTGTTTCGTTAACCGGCTCGTCGTCGCCGCTCAACGTTCATAAAACACGAGTAAAAAAACAATGAGCGAAAAACATGAAATAGGCAGAAAAAAAGCACAATAGACGTTATTGAAGATGATCCCAGTACAAAAACAAAGGAACAGGTTTTTGGCATATTTTCTATACTGGTTTAAAGTGGGGGGGGATCACACTGAGTGTTCGAGTGCAGCTGTGAACAAACACGTCAAGTCTCTTTTTATTTAACTGTTTCTTTTCTGTGACGGAAGAACAAGCACGAATATTAATTTCTTCTTTCTACTGAGACGATCAATCGATCAAAGAAGTTATCTTCAGAATCGATTCATCGTTTTTAAGCAGAAATATTGATGTAATTCAAATGAGAAGTGCTTTCTTTGTTAAACTCGGTGAACTAAATGTTTTTGGTTTCGACGTTTCACGTTAATAATAAAAATAATCGTCCTGATTGAAACTAAATTTACTTGAAATCTTTTCTGATTAAGAACAAAATACGACGACATGATTTTAAGACTTTTAAATGTCTTCTAAAGTTTAAATGTTGTTGTTGAAGCCACATCTTCAGGAACTTTTTAAAAGATTTCCTGATTTTTAGCTTTTTTGATATTTTGAATTATAACAAAGAATTAATAAATAAATAAATAAATTCAATTTAAAAATTTCAATGGATTTATCCTAATTATCACTGTTTTCATTAAGCTTAGCTTTACATATTTCTCTGAGAAAGAAATGTAAAATCATGTGATATTTTACATGTTCTTGTTTCTACGTTGGCGTACCGGGCATTGTGGGTAAAAACTTAATATAAATAAAGTACAGAACCGTGAGAGGAGGCTTATTCCCCAGAAAACAAATCAACTCATGAATAAAATAAATGAGATTAAATTAAAGGTTTTCTTCTGAACAGAACCATATTTACTGTTATCTCTTCATACGCTGATGATAATGTGCTGATTCTGCATAAAAATACGGTTCATGACAAATTTAGGATTTCTTTCTCGTTAATTTACAACTTTGATCTCAAGGTTTTTTCTATAACCCACCCCCCCTTCTCCTTCACTTTAAATAGATTTGTTGTCAACAGTTGCCTAGATACGCCGCTGTTTGTGTCCTCTTGTTGTTCGCGTTGCCGTCGAGCAGAAAACAGTTAAAGGTTCAGAGACTCGACCTGTTTCAGATGTGTGACTTCAGTAAAAAAAAAACTGCAATGATACTCATAATAATAATAATAATACAACATATGTACAGTGATCCCCTTGAATACTCCAAACTTACATTTATCAACAGGCATCAGCATGAAAATACTAAAATCTCCACTAGAAACGCTCATTTCTGTAGTTTTATCTTAAATACTTTTTTCTTTGACTTTAACTCTATTAATACTGAAAAAAAGTTATTCTCTGTTTTTTGTTTTGAAGGCTCGTATGCGTTCACATACACGATGAAAAACATTTTTCCTGAATTATTATGGCAAAAAACATTGTTCATATGAGAATGAGAACAAACATCTACTGAGATATATCAATGTACAGTCCTTCCTTCAGCTAGCACTAACTCTACGTTCTCTCTCGCTTTATGCAGAACAATAATCAGACCTGTGTTTTAAAAAAGGGAAATATCTTTAGGACCGCCCACAGGAACTCCTGTCATGTTCCTGCGGCAGCAGCACTGTAATCTAACTTTAGTAATAAATACATTAAGGCCAACAACGTTAATAAATAGAAAATAACATAAAAAAAGAAATCTCGTAAGCACTGTAGGTGTTGGGTTTTTAAAAAATACTTGAATGGGAGTGAAGACGCTTCTTTTTTTCTCAAGTTTTTTTGTGTCTTTTCTTTCAGCTCCTTCGGAGGAAAGAAAAGACGGTTTCAGATATTATTCAGACAAAAGAAGGAACTCATCACTGCCCTTAAAAGGTCCGCGTGGAAAAAAGGTCCGCGTCTAGTTGTTGACGTCATCCTGGCTGTGGGCGTGGCTCTTCTGCTGGAGGGGCGTGGCCGAGGGGCCCGGGACGGCAGCGATGACGGGGGCGGTGGCGGCGATGGGGGGCGCGGCGGTGGCGGCGATAGGGGGCGCGGCGGTGGCGGCGATGGGGGGGGCGGCGGTGACGGTGCTGGTGGGTTTGATCCAGGACTGAGAGAGCAGGGAGGAGGCGGCGGCGGCGATGGTGGCGGTGGTGGTCATGGTGACCTGGATGAGCTGGTCGCGTTGGATCAACCGGATCAGAGCTTTGAGGCGTTCCAGTGACGCCTGAGTGTCTCTCTGCTGCCCCAACAGACGCTCCCTCAGGTCCATGCACTGCTGCACACGAGCACACGAGTTATTACAAACCAGCCGACATGTAGCAGAACATAATAAAGAATATTAGGAAAAATACTCAGAATTTACGAGATTTTAAGTTGTACATTTACGGTAAAAACACAACATAAAATAAATATAAAAACTTGAATAATCTCTGAAATTAATGAACAAAAATAAATAATAATATAATTAATATATTTTGCACCACAGTGTTTAATGTTGATCCGACCTCACAAAGGAAAGACATGTGGGGGGGGCACAGTGGCACTAATACACCGTCATAGATAGCGGCTACGTTAGCGGCTTTTTTTGTTTTACCAACTTTATTGAAATAATTATATCACAATGTGAAAACAACTTACAAACTAGTACGAACACACAAAGAGATGAATATCTTGTACAGCTTTTGGTTTTGTTTGATATGAACAGTGGATTATATTATGTAGTAAATATTTGTAAAAAATAATAAGCAGATAAATCAAATAGAACTAAATTCCCGTCATATTCAGTTAATCCAAACAAAGTAATATTACATGACGGTCAGCAATTAATCATGACAATTTAAATTAATGTGAATACAATAATATTTATGTATATTATACTATATACATATATATACTATATGTTAATTCAATGAATATATAATGTGGATTTATAGTTCAGAGGTCGACGCGCTGCAAAAAGAGAAACCAAACACAGAAACATGCTAGGCTAGCTGTTTCCCCCTGTTTCCAGTCTTTATGCTAAGCTAAGCTAACTAGCTGTAGCTCCATATCTACCGTAAAGATATGAGAGTTGAATTAAGACAAAGAGAACCAGCAAACAGACCCAGAACGTCAAACTACCAGGTACACCCGTCTTAGTGAGGAGGTGGTGAAATCAAGCGCTCCCTTATTCATTCATCCATTTAACCCTTTCAGCGGCTTTACTTTGAGCGTGTCGTTGAGCTTCTCGTCTTGTTCCTCCAGGTGAGAGCACTCTTTCTTCAGCTCGGTGTTTCGTCTCAGCAGCCGTCGCTTCTCCTCCTGCCTCACTGCTCACACACACACACACACACACACACACACACACACACACACACGTCATCAGTACAGCTGTGAAACAACACAACGACACACACACACGTCATCAGTACAGCTGTGAAACAACACAACGACACACACACACACACACACACACACACACTGGTAGCAGCTGGTTCTTACCCGTCTTGTGTGTGACGTAGGACTGAACAAAGTTCTGCGGCCACGACATGTTTTCTTTGTTCAGAACCTGAAGATCAGACAGAAAAAGTGAATTATTGATTTATTAAACCAGAAACACATTTATACTGAACATATACAGTCAGCATCACTCTGTGTCTAAATGGAGCCTGACATGAGGTGACATAACTATATTTATTTTTAATAATTATGAGAGTAATATAAAGTAGGAACTGAGCTTCATATCTGACAGTTTTAGTTCATTGAGGCGTGTACAATGAAGTCGAGCTCAGACCTTCTTCTGGCACTTGGGGCAGTACCAGGCTCCTCTGGGGGGGGTTTTGAGTGGCGGGTGGAGGCAGTTTGGGTGGAAGGCTCTGGGGCAGTTGTGGCAGGGCTGCAGCTCTCCGTCCTCCCTACAGACGGCACAGTGGTCGTCATGCTCCACGTCCTCCTGACGCCACAGAAAACAGAGTTACCGTAAACGTCACGGTCAATAAGTGTAGAAAAGACGTTACGTTTACAGTAAAGTTTGTTTTATTTGAAGCTAAACAAACTGGAGACAAAATGTTTCAATGTTAATTCAATAGATAAATATGAACATAAAGATGAGATGAAGAGCAGCAGTGAAATGACAAGTTCTCTCTTTTATTCATAAATCAGTTTTAATCTTTTTAGTAAAGTCGTTCTACATTCTACATGACACACACACACACACACACACACACAGGTGACAGGGCCGTGACATCACTGGTCATGTGACCTACCTTCCAGCAGAGATCCTCAGAGTCTTGCGTGTGAATGGAAGCAGAGCAGACGGTTAGTGGCAGAGACACACAGGTGAGAGCTGAGGCCATGCAGCAGAGCCGGTTAGCTTAGCTTAGCACAAACACTGGAGGCAGAGGGAAACTGCTAGCCTGACCCAAAACACCTAAACATGCTCTAATGTATCTATATGATTTATGGTTACATATTCATTTAACAAGCTGAATAAAGATATCAATGTGTCTCTAGTTCCTCTCTGAAAGCAGATATTAAATACTAAATATTAAACCACATGAAGTCTCTTTGCTTCTCTGAGTTTTGAGGTTTTTTGTTAGTTTGTGTTTTTTTTACCTCGTGCCGACAGGAAGAGTGAACTGTTCAGATAATGAGACGCCAGACGCTTACGCTGCGAACAAAGAAGAAACTCACGTTAAACAACATTAAAGAGACTTCACCTGTTTAATGAAGGATTTAATGTAATAATAAGAGTGTAATAAATGATTTAATGTAATAAT
>NW_022283277.1:0-5895 GCF_004355925.1 Anarrhichthys ocellatus
CGGCGGTGGGTCCCCCCCCCCCCCCCCCCCCCCCCCCCACGGCACTTGGTTTGTTCTAACGTATGTTAGTGCTTTCTGTCAGACGGCATGAAAGATTGATGAAGATGAAACGGCCGATGGAGGCGCAGGAGAGAATTGAGGCTGGATGGTCTGCTGCTCTTTGATGAGTCCTGTTGCATGTTGTGCTGCAGTGGTTTGGTTTCCCCGCGGAGGTTGTTGGAGCTTATCTTACACTGGTGATGTGTCGTCTCTTCAGGTTATGTCACATGGTTTAAAAGGATGGAGGAAGAAGAAGAGATGTTTTAAAGGGCCCCTGTGCAGTTTCTGACCACTAGGGGTGCTGTAGAGTAATGTCGTACGCACACATGCACACGTTTGTCAAATGAAGACTGGAAACAGAAACAGCTGCTCATCGAGGTGGACGACGGGAGAATATTTGCGTTATCAGCATACCACGAGTTCCCCGGTCGGTCTGTCGTCACCTTCCCTTCAGGAGACCACCTGCTGAGAGGGAAACTACGCGGAGGACTCCTCCAGCTACAGTTGTTTATTTCTCCACCCGTCTTTCACCGGAGCTCTCCGTGTTGTTCGTCGCTGTTATGATCGGCAACATGACGACGAGTTACCCGACTATCTGAGCCCTCTGAACCGCAGGTTTATTCTTTATCGAGAAGGTTATTCTTTGCTGTATTCTGTTGCTTTTTACATCCTCACATGGCATTATATTCTTAAAACTGGGATTTAACTCCAAGTCATCCTGGATTAAGTTAGAGTTCCATATAGTTTAGGGTTAAATAAGCTTTAAGTCCTTGAAATACAGATACTGTACTGCTCTACTTCCTTCTCTGTGTCACCATCTCAAACTCTAAACTCTATGATCTATATGACCAAGACTATGTACACATACAGCATTCCTTAATGCTTTTGGTCTGGGTTTGTAGAACCTGGTTTAGACTTTAGCTTCCTTAAATTCCAACGACGAGGACTCGTAACGCTGCAGCACACAATGATACTTTAAACAGCAGCTTGCTTCGAACTTGGTGGCATAAAAGCATAATAACCAGTTCCATGAAGAAATGGTTTTCCCACTGCACCGACCCCTGACCTCAACCCCAAACACCTTTGGGATGATCTGGGACGCTCGTGGTTTTTTTGATTAATATTCATGCGTCCACGTACTGTTGTGTCTCGTCTGTCGTCCTGCTTCTCCCTCTCCAGCACTCTCCTTTATCTCTATTGACCTCAGTGCTGCCTTCGCTAATCTCGTCTGGTGTGACGGAGCGCTGTAGCAGCCGGAAGAGGAGGCGTCGACCTCCCTGTGATAACTCCTCCACCTCTGCCCCCCCGCTCCTCCTTATCTGGACTAGAATAAGCAGCTGTCGCCCCTTTGGCTTTAAAAACACATACGCTAGGCTAACAGTTTAGCTTGGAGAGACACTTGCAGCTATAGTTCAGCTTTTCAGGGAGAAAAGAGTTAAAAGAGCATAAAAGCAAAAGTTTATACTTGAGATATGTGTGTGTGTGTGTATGTGTGTGTGTGTGTGTGTGTGTATGTATGTGTGTATGTGTGTATGTATGTGTGTGTGTGTATGTATGTATGTGTATGTATGTATATGTGTATATGTATATATGTATATGTATGTATATGTTAGCCCTTCTATGCTACGCTACCTACTGAAGCTATACTGAATTTCGACAGATGCTGCTTTTGTTTTTTAATGATGAATTTGACTTTTTAATAAAAAAACTGACTTTCTAATCTCAATGTTTTTATTCATTCATTCATGCACGCCAGCTTGGATGTTTTATCCTTCCAGACGTCTATCAAGTTGGATAAAATACGATATTTTCCACACTCGTAAACAAACAAACAACCAGCTCCACTTGATGATGAAAGGAATGAAGACATGAAACAAGACCCAAACATCAGATTCCAGTCGTTGATGCTAACAAGGAGCTTCAACCTTCAGGTGGTTTTATGGTGCAGCTGCTAACGGGCGACCTTGACAGGGGGCCGTCGTAAATTGATTTTCTCCGCTCCGCCTCATTCCCTCCTGATGGCGGACGGCTTTAGATGGACAGATTTAGCTGCTAACGGCTAATCCCCCCCCCATCATAATGCAGCAGGTGTATCTCAGCCGAAGGACAAAGACGGTCAAGATATGGGAAGCAAAGGTTTATTCTTTAATCGTAAACAAACTTAAGCTCAACTTATCTCCCTCTAACACTTGCAGGATAGTAGACCCACCTGGTCAGACTGAAGTAGACCTCATCAGCATAGAGATTTATTCTGCTTAATCATGACTTCATGGTGACCAAACGTGTTTTACAGTTTTGTTCAGTGACTTTTAAAGCGAATGATGATGAAAAGCTGGTTTAATGTTCCTCTGATCACAGAACTACTTTTCTTTCTTACGTATTATTATATTATCAGCTGGCTGTTGGAGTCACCGTCCTTATTATTCATCATTTCACAATGCTTTTTAAGTGACCGACTGCATAATAGATCACGATGCTGTCGGTTGTAACGCTCCTAACACAGTTTGTTCTGCTGTCTTCAGACTCAGACAGAATATGAGCGATTCTCACAGAGTGAGCTCCTCATCGTGTGACGGCTGAACGTGAGAGTGTAACCAGAGCTACTGAGGAGGAGCTGAGGGGTAGCTGGGGCTGTAGAGCCGTGAGGGCGGATGAGGACAGCCTGTGGAGCCTGAGAGTCATTTTAATTCCTGTCGTGACTCCACAGAATCGTCGTCTGGCTTTCTCTCTTTTTCTGC
Organism: Anarrhichthys ocellatus; assembly: GCF_004355925.1. Lineage (NCBI taxonomy): Eukaryota > Metazoa > Chordata > Actinopteri > Perciformes > Anarhichadidae > Anarrhichthys > Anarrhichthys ocellatus. The sequence goes on from NW_022283277.1 coordinate 2,778, forward strand.
ATCAAAACCGATCATGGAGGAAGCGTCGCTGCTCTGTGCTCGGGGGTCACGCTCTGATTTGTCTCTGCGTTGTCGACATGACATATAAAGTGTACAACACGGCTGTCAGATGATATCGGTACGCTTCTGTTATCGCCGTCCGTCTCTCAGAGTCGGCACTAGTCATGCAGGGAGCAGCAGATTATAGATACTAAGTTAGAGCTGCTGGTCTTCTTCTAAACATCGGTCAGTCAATTACAAACCGACTGTGTGAGTTAACGTTTCCATGAAATGGTTTCAACAAAACCCCAAAATATTCCTGTGTGCAGACGAGTGAATGTTAAAGTATGTGTTGAAGTTTGCTTCCTGCTGTCTCAACAAGGGAAGAGATTATTCTCTGTTATTATTTATGAATGTCGTGGTGCTCCATGGTGGTCTGAGAAAGATGTTCTGTATATTTAGACTTTGTATGAATGTGTAGTGAAGTGATGTTATATGCATGAGACAATAATACACGTTTAATTCATCCATTCACTCTAAATGTAGACGGATCTCACTGAACACACACACACAGTAGAATACAGATCATTAGGCCTGCAACTAACGATTATCTTCTTTATCGATTAATCTGCTGATTATTGTCTCGATTAATCGTTTCAATGTTCTGGTCGATAAAATGTGAGAAAATGGTGAAAGACATGTCCGTCCCAGTTATTTCAAAGGCAAAGATGACGTCTTTAGATGTCTGGTTCTGTCCAAAGAGGTTCAGTTAGATGTGATATAGAAACAGCACAGTAATGGACAAATAGTTCATCTGTCACACGCGGCAGCTCTCAAGATGACTTTATGCACTTTAGATGTGGCTGATCGTAGCAACACGGTCAGTTGGAGCAGCGAGAACATTTACAGTCTGACTGCAGATCTCAGTCACTTTATGCCAGATGAAGTTAAAAGGAGAGTCCAGATGTTTGTGTTCTCTTTGGGTTGACGGACAAGACAGTCGGACATAAAAGGACCATGAACTCATCATTTTAACAAAAACCATCTAACAGCCGAATGTCTTCTTGGCCTTTGTGTGATTGCAGCTGTGCTGTGCCTGCTGCTGCGGCTGTTATTTGTAATAAACAGACTCTTCTTTCCCTTTTTACAGTCACAACTCCTCAGCTGTTAATGCATGAGGTGTCGTCTCTGTAGTTCCTGGTAGAACAGCCACATGTGCTCCATGTAGAAGGACTGAAGGGATTCACAGGTGGAGTGATAACAGCGGCACGGTGTACTGGTGTACCTTTAGCAAAGGTCGCTCCACTCCCCTCGAGTCCTGCGACGAACCCTGGACTGGAGCTGCTGACGGGGCTGAACCCCGGTGGAGGGGGGGGTCAAACCCCCCGGGGTCCAGTTTCAAATATGCTGAGAGGGCAGCGAGCCGCTGTCATTGTGCCAAACATCCTGCTTTTCAAGAACTAGTTGTAAGAGTCGTCTCTGTGCCTCCAGTCTGAAGCAATCAACGGTGTCATGGCAGCAGAAAGACAGCGGGGGTCACTTCCTATCAAAGTCAGAGCAATTCAATCCCAAACATCATCTTCCTCTGAGGGGGATTATCTCTGTAGGTAAAGAGGTCACAACACAGGAGCTTAGTGATCGAGCCTCAGACGGCCCACAATGCTGGATCGGATGATAATAAAGTAAAGAGAAACATATTGGGAGCAGATGTTGTGCTAGTAAAAGCTGTCACATGTTAGATAATATAATTACTGTTCAATGCTACAACTTCAATCAGTATTATTATTGTAATATCAGAAAGTAGAAAGTATGCAAGAGTACCTCATACGACCACGCTTCAGATCAGCTCTCCCCGTACGACCAAAGACTTTCAAGAGGAAATTGTGAAACCAGAGCAGCATGAATCTGATAAGAGGGCAACAAAAGAGCCGCCGTCATAAATCCAACAACGATAAAAACGTACACTGTCACGGGAACGTTAGAGTGTGTGTGTGTGTGTGTGTGTGTTCATGTTTAAGTGAACAAAATGTTCAGCCGAGTCTAAAACAGGCGCTGGTGGATCTTAATTCGATGCCTGTTGTTGGTCACCGTTTGAACCGCAGGATGTCAAAATAAAGTTTTCACGGTGCTCTCAGTAAAATGAGAGGCCGCTCTGGTTCTCTAATCATCTGTCTCCCTGTGGGATTGTGGGAATTGTAGGCTACTGTTAAAGTCGTTGGAGCAGCGTTTTTTACTTTCCCGGTTAAGTGACAGGGAGGAGGACTGAGGTCAGTGTGTGTGTGTGTGTGTGTGTGTGTGTGTGTGTGTGTGTGTGTGTGTCTCAGCAGGATGTCTGCGTCCTGACTAGGTCGGCTTCTCAGTTCCCTTCTGCATTTTTTCCAACATCCTGTTATCACACATTTGTAACACACACACACAGATACATAAACACACACCTGACATGACATGGAGGCCACACGAGGCCTCACATTATAACCACGGAGTCCAAACAGACGAACACAAACACACTAACGGTATTTACAGTTTGTGTTGGTTCTGTTGCTCCCTGTGGACTAAAGCTGTAGTGTTTCTGAGCACCAGACTCCCTTTAGAACACCTCTCATGTTACTGCAGCAGGGTCTGACAGTCTGCTCCTCTCAGTCCTGGTTCTGGTTCTCCCGTGCCTCCAGAGGGCCCAGCGATATGGCCTGGGTCTCGGTGCACCGGTCTCTGCTGGAGGATCTGGGTCTGTTCACGGTGGACCGGTCTCTGCTGACGGAGTGGTAGTTGTAGTACTCGTAGTGGTGGTACTAGTACAGGTAGTGTAGTGGTGGTACTAGTACAGGTAGTATAGCTGTGGTACTAGTACAGGTAGTATAGCTGTGGTACTAGTACAGGTAGTATAGCTGTGGTACTAGTACAGGTAGTACCACGGTGGTCATGCCTCTGCTGTTTATATTGTGTTTGTACATTTTGTGTGATTTATCCACCCTGTGTGTGTTTAACATCAACACAGACACTACTCTGGACCTCTGAATGGCTGAATGCTGGTTGTGGGTCGATCGTGTTGTCGTTGTATATAAAGTCTCCACCTGTTGAGACGCTTTCAGATAGTGTGTGTGTGTGTGTGTGTGTGTGTGTGTGTGTGTGTGTGTGTGTG
>NW_022283278.1:2673-5893 GCF_004355925.1 Anarrhichthys ocellatus
CTGTGGAATGCTCTGCCTGCACCCCTCCGCTTTTGCAGATTCTGTGAACAGCTGGTGACGCAAACAGGAAGTCCTCTGTAATTAGGCCGTCTCATTTCGGAGACCGCATGGTCCAGCCTTCGTGGTCCTCAAAGGATGCAGCCAACGAAGACTGCGAAGGCTGGGTCCTCCGGAGGATGCAGCCCCTGAATTGAGACACAGCTTGTGTGTGACTGTGTGTAGGGTCCTGGGTTTGTCCTATGATCACTTTCCATGTTGAGGCCTGCAGCTGTGTGCAGTTAGTGTGTGGAGGTGGCAGGGTGGTAGTCAGGGTCCCTAGCAGAGCCTCTGCAGCTGTGCTCTGTCCTCTTCTGTCTTCACAGTCTGGTATATCATCTGTCTCTTAAGCCTGTCTCTGTATATTCATTATTTTGCCACTGAATCTTTTGGTAGTTTAGCAAGTGAACCAAAAACTCATATCTACCTTATTTCCTTATTTTGGAAACAATATATACGGTGGTCAACAACAAGATACAAATCATGTTTTGCTCACTTTTGACTTGTGGTATAAATCACACACATGATGTTTGTCAATTTAGAAGATAGATTTGCAAGTCACAAAGTTTCATAACATATGTGTACATTACAATATGATATATGCTAAAGTTCACCTCACTCACCTCCAGCTCTTTCTACAGGATTCCTAGTGATAATTATGTGTTCCCTACATCTCATCTACCATTTCACACAAACTTGTTTCTGTAGTTTCCGTGCAGATTGACTGTGGGTTCAGTGGTCGTGATCTCTAATGATGTTTTGGTTCAGTCACACTCGACAATGCTTGTTCTTTCAGGATTGGACGGGTGTCCTTTTTTAGATCTGTTAAATCAGCTGTAGTGTATTGTCTTCTGTCTTTACCTTATTTCTTCTGTAAGTTCTGCACTTTATAACTGTACTTTAGCAGGGTGGAGGACATTGTCAGAATCATCACAAATGTCATGTTTGTACATTCATTCATTGGTGATTGCTCATTATGCTACACTCTCCTGGAATTGAAAGATGATTATTAAAAATGTATCGTGGCCAAGTGCATTTGTCTTCTTACCAAATTGGTCATGGAACTGCAAAGTGACACCTGGTATTATCATGTCATCTCTCCATCTTATCTGAGAAGCAAAAACACAGGTTTATGCAGGTGTACATGTTTCGGAATACGTTGGATTGGAATGAGATTAACTCAGCCGGACCATATATTGTTTATTGTTTATTAACTAGATCCCCTTTAGCTGACGGCTCAGCGGCCGCTAATCTTCCTGGAGTCCGCTGAAAGGACAAAACGTAATACATACAAAACGTGATACAAACGGTACAGTCAGAATAGTTAAAATAGTACAGTAAGATACAAAGTACAGTCAGAGACTAGGATGTATATTATCAGAACCGACCATATACATTATGCATCCATAACTACTACAAAGAAGGAGGTGGTCTGGCTCACATTGTGATCAGATCAGTCAGGTGTAATGCAGTATCTACACATTCTTAACAGTTTCCTTGGCTGGTGTCCACACACACACTAGTTTATTTTGAGTCAATCTCACATACACTGTCCTGCTACAAATGCTAGAGCACCAAATGTGGATTAATCCACCGCTGAAATAGTCCTCAACAAATGCGCTACTTCCTCCTGTTTGAGTCCTGTTTGATAAAAACTACAATGACCAAATGTTTAATGAAATTACAGAATCGTATTTAAAAATTAAACTATGTATTTTGATATGTTTCTAAAGACTTAGAGACACAGAGGCACAGACAGTGTTGAGACACCTTATTGGATAATATTTATTGGATAACCAACAGTAGAAAGATGACAGGAAATGAGGGAGGAGAAAGATGGGGTCCTCAGCCAGACAACAGAGACAGCCAGGGGTTTTATTTTTGAATGTATCTGAGAGATAGATCTGAGACTGCATAGTCTACAGGTCCTACAGGTCCTGGTTATAGCACATTTTTATCGACTATCATTCAAAGTGACTGATTTCTGTGATTTCTGTCTTTTCACAGGTGATGTGTCACCCATCAGTATGTCCCCCATCAGCCAATCGCAATTCATCCCTTTGGGAGAGGTATTGCTATTGGCTATCTCTGCTATGAACTCTGCCCACAAGCCTGTCACTCAGGAGGCCCTAACTGAACACCTGCAGACATGTTTTCCAGGTAACACCAGCTCACACACCTACACGGGTCCACAGCTAACCCTATCCATCAGCCTCTGTCTACTGCTGCACTGTTATAAATTAAATACAAAGATACAGATCATTTGTGTGTGTTTAGTGTTGTTATAGCAGCTGGTATAAAAGACTCAAGATGTTTTTGTCACCACCACCTGAAAAAGAAAATTGAATAGCTAACATTTAAAAAAATGAAATAAGTTGTATGTTTCATTCCACTAATAATATTTCCTAGTTAAATAGAATTTTGTTGAAACACATGTTTTCAACCTGGGAAGTAGACAGCCATAGACATGGTATGTCCACATGCTTCTTTTTACCCAGCAGTTTCTCCTGGAGTACATTATTTAAAGAAAAGAGACATGGGGGTTAAGGGTTTGCACCACCCAAGCTTCATGCTTAGTGGTTGGTGCTGACTGATGTCAGGGAATTTATCATTTACAATAAATGCTTCCACAGTTTGATTAAGGAAGCTCTCATAGAATCCGAGCCAAACAGGAGAGAAGAGGCCAATCCCACCCCCTCTCTCAAACCGGCCTTGCAATTATGTGTTTCAAAGTTCGATCGAAGCAAACGATGCTTGAAGCAGAGGAGGTGGGGGTCACTTTGCGACCAAAAGCGAACGTGTCCCAAATGCTGTGTTCACACCAAACGCGAATTCATCGCGCCGCGTATTTGCATCAATCGCGCCGCCGGTCTCGCCGGGGACTATTTGTGTACATTCGCGCTGGACGCTCCGGAGAGGGGGCGTGGCTTATCGCCCTGAAAGCCGTTCAACTGTCCGCCATTAACCATGAAAAAAAGAACCTGTATTTCTGCTTAGTACGTGTTGTGGAAGTCACAGATATCCCGGGAAACTAAACGCCGTCGTGTCTGGTTCATAATATTGTCCAGAGGAGCTCCGTGTATTTTATCGAGCTGTATTCACTGTGTCTAGCAAGCCACACGTCGCTGTTTACTACAGCTGTATGAACACAAAATAAACTGATCTGGCTGTGATTTAACGGCAA